>NW_027426905.1:0-985 GCF_003597395.2 Chelonoidis abingdonii
AGCTAATGGTGGAATTTGCCCTGCCTCTTAAATGGGTTGGGAAATTTCAACTCATTATGTGCAAACAGTCATCAGTAGGATTCAGAGTTAACGACCCTTCTGACTGACTTCTCTGTCTCCACAGTACCCCCGGAGCTTCTCCTTCCCTGGGATCCTCATAGAGACCCCACTCCTGCTGGTGGTGAGCATCAAGACGCAGAGACCCTGTACCCATCAGCTACTGTGGCCTACCACACACAGAGCAAGTGAGGCCGTTGGAGAGAGAATGTGCAAAGATGGCTCCTTGCCCTCTGCAGCTGCTGCTGTGGGGGTCGAATTTATCCTGCTGTCTGCTGGCCCCCCAGTGGATCCCAGAGGCATAATAGCTTGGAGAGTCTTGTGGGGCCAGCAGGATACAGGGGGTTTACAATTGGGTATTGGGGCAAAGGATGGGGCTTGAAAACAGGGCGATCCCCTCTACAGAGAGGGACTGAGATAGCTGGGGTGTAGGCCATAGATGGGGGAGCTCTGAACGGGGCAATTCCCTGTACAGACAGGGAATGGTGCAGCCGGGTTGGAGGGTATAGATGGAGGAGCTCAGAATGGGATGCTTCCCCCTACAGAAGGGACAGTGATCCTTCTGTTCCCATTGTCTCTCCACTCAGCATGGTCCCATCTCACACGGCAATGAACTGTACCCAGGCTCTGCTCCCTGGCAACCCAATAAACCACCCCAATGGGCTGATCCCAGGTGTGAAGAAATCTCACTGGGACTAGGAGACCCTGAACCAAACCCATCAATGCCCCCCTCCATCCACACCTCTTCCCTGCCCTTTCTGCTTCTCCTCTCCCTTTCCACACTCCTCCTTTCTGTTTCCTTCCCCCTTGGCTGGAATCACTGGCTCCAACCCCCATGGTTTCACTGGTTTATGACTTGCGGATATTTAAAGACATCTAATGGGCATTGTAGCAACCAAACCTCTGTGGGGTTTGGGGATCAGACTTC
>NW_027426906.1:0-3916 GCF_003597395.2 Chelonoidis abingdonii
CCTGTTGCTCTCAGCTTCTGGCAGTCAGAGGTTTAGGGACACCCAGAACATGGGGTTGCCTCTCTGGCCTGGACTAATAGCCACCAATGACAATTAAGGGGTTAATTTCACCAATGACAAGTAAGAAATTAAGCCTGCACTTTTGTAAGGCTACAAATGCTGGGGTCTGAGGAAGAGACAAACCTTACTGAATTGAGTTTCACAACTTTGGAGAACGTTTTATTAAAAATACAAATGTTTAGGTCCTATTGTAGGATTGTATGGAGCTTCTTTAGGAGGAAGACATGAATAATGCAATTGCTCAGAGATATTGGGAACTTCAAAGGGTGAAGATTATGCAAATGACCAGCTGCACTTTGAGTAGAGACCCTTTGTCTGGCTGATTATCTAGTCAAAGTCTCTTCAAAGAGCCCACCTGGATAAATCAATGACTCAGAAAGTCAGGAGTAGCTCTTGTTCTGAGTTGAGGGTGTGAAGAATTTGAAACCAGAGGAAAACCTCTGGGTAGTGGTTGAAGCATTGCTCCTGCCAGGGCCCTGCACACATTTAGTGTTATCTAGTCTCAAACTTCACTCAAAGCTAAATTAGATTGGCTTCTCCCTTAAGTGACAGGAACAGAACCTGTCTGATATACATTCTCTTGGCCTGCCCAGATTCTCCTATGTATCCGTATAACTCTCAGTGTGGTTCCCCCAGTGTGACCCAGCCTGTTCAAACTGTTCCAGTGCTCCCAAAGGGCAGCAAGCTTCAGCCTTTAAGGCACAGTTTCTTAATGATCATTAAGGCTACATTTACACGATGAGCTAGAGGTGTTTCCCAGTTCATTGATCTAGCATTCCAAAATTAGCAGTAGTAGCATGAGCAGCTGTGAGCAGTGGCATGGACCCGTTTCACAGAGTAATAATCCCACCTGAACCCAGTGGGTATATATCTGGCAAAGCTAGCCATACTTCACACACCACTGCCCATACTGCAGCAGCGACACTATTATTTTTAGTAAGCAAGCTCAATGATAGCTAGTATGTGTATGTCTATGTGAACTGGGAATCATGCCTCTAGTTCATAGTGTACACAGACCCTAAGTGTAAGTTGTTAGGCAAGTATTGGAAAGGGCCTTCTCCCCTTGGGAGTTAGGCTCTACAGCTCTGACAGATCTCTTGGGTGAAATATCCATTCCATTATATGGTCCAAAAGCAAAAAGAGTAGAGACAGATCCAGAAACAATATTAAGAATTACTAAAGAGAAATCCTACTGTCACACGTAAGATAGAATGTTACTGAAAAATGACTAGAGTGACAAAAGGAGTTTAACATCATGTTTATAGATTTTGCAGCTATTTTTGACTGAGTGTATCAATCATCTGTGTGGATACTGCAACTTCTGTGTGGGATGACTGAAGGCTTAAGGTGTCTCATGGAAGAACTGAACCATAGTACATATGTTAATTACAGACTGGTTTTCAGTAGAATCAGGGGTACGCCAGGGATGTGATCTCTCAGTTATGTAATGTAATGTTCTGATAGAATATCCAATGACAAGGCTTATTGAAACCGAAGTAGGAGGTGTAATATTTGAAATATTCATCTTTAGTGGATCTTGAATATGTGGATAACATTTCTTTACTCATAGAGAGTATTGACCAGCTACAGCTACTGATGTAAGAGCTAAGGAAACCTGCAGAATCTAAGATTATAAAACCAAAGACATGCATGCCTCCTATAAAATGGAAATGTATGACCTGGCGATGCTGCATGTAGATGGCAATGACATTGAATGGATGAATATGTAACTGGATAGTCAGTTGACAGCAGGAGGCTCTATATGTGAAGAAGTCACATGTCTGATTGGTCTTTCATCAATGGCATACTGGCGTCTTCAAAGGCCTCTGTTTGGGTGGCAGGCAGTTTATGTGACAACTAAGAAAAGTGTTCGGTGAGGGAGTGATGACAACACTTTTATACGGAGAAGAAACATATCCATTAAAAATAGCTGAGGAGAGGAAACTAGACAGATTTCAGGTCAAAAGTTAAGAGTATTCTTAGCATCTGTTGGTTTGATTTTGTCAGAAATGAGGAGCTACTTAGATAAACGCAGCAAGTTGCAGTCTTGCACCAGTTGAGAGGAAGATGTCTGCAGTGGTAGGGTCCTGTCTAATGTGCATACGAAGGCATACTTTTAATGAAGTTTATTAATCTGAGGTCAAAAAGTGTAGAGTATGAGACTGACAATGCATGAGATTGGAAGATGCAATTATGAGGAATTTAAGAAACCTACATCCTTCCATACTGATTCTTATGGAAACAAGAAGAGTTGCAAGGGAGAATCCAAGATGGAAATCTATTCTATGTCCCATCATGGCTGCATTATAGTGATATGCATCTGCTGCTGCTGATGTGCTGCTGATATATATGCAATGTGAACAGACTCAGGAGGAGATCCTGAGGAAGCCCCACCCTAACTACCTTACACCCCAGAGATTAAAGCACTTTCCTCAGAGATGGGAGACCTAGCTTCCAATATCTGCTCCAAATCAGACGAGAGGGAACTGAAAAAGGCTATCCCATGTCTGAGTGTCCTAACCACGAGGTTAGAGGTATGGGGGGATGCTAGGATTCCACATGCTGAGTTTGTCAGTTTAGCCTTCCCTCTCAACTTCCCTTTTCCCCATTGAAAATACTTGGTAAACAGGTTTCACATTTAAAAATTGTGTGAGGTTAACCAAAACTTCTTTTTTTTGAAAATAAACTATTTACCTCAACATTTTGCCCAGCTCTATATAATACATCTCCTCCTTAGTCTCGTCTCTTGTTATTTCCTGCCATTTTATACAGTCTCTTTGCTCATTTCTCATTCCTTAAACTGTGTGTTCATCTATTGGTGATGTTCAAGGATGGCTTGCCATTTCCCACATTTTTTCATCTTCTGCCTTCCTGTGGTAATTACACATTATAGCAAGGATCTTCAAAGGCTTATATGGGTGATAATATTTGCTATTTGGGTGTCTAACTCCTTTGACTGCTTTAAGATACTGAACTTAAATTTGTGTCTTTTTAATTGACTGTCACTGAGTTTGGACATCTAATCCATTAGGCTCTTTTGATAATCCAAGTATCATTGCTCCCATTCTTACACATGGTAGAGCGGTGCTTAAGGGCTGAACCAACACAGTGTTACTGGAAGCTTGTTACAGAAAGTGAACTTCAGGGATCTTGTCCCAGGGGGAACAAGCCAACTCTTTTAAACAGCTCTCAAGAATCAGATCTTAGTCTTGGAGTCAGCTAAGGAAGAGCTCTTTGCTAAATTCCCACTACACATCTTGAGGGGTTTCACTGCTCTGGATATAGAATAGTGGATCACCTTAGATCCTGTATTCCAAAGGTAGGTAGAGAGATTAGGTAGACAAATCAATAGGGGTGAGGGATAGCTCAATTGTTTGAGCATTGGCCTGCTAAACCCAGGATTGGTAGTTCAATCCTTGAGGACCATTTAGGGATCTGTCAGGGCTGGCACCTGGTCTTACTAGTAAAAGCAAGGGGCTGGCTTTGATGACCTTTCAAGGCTCCTTTCAGTTCTATGAGATAGGTGTATATCTCCATATTTAAGTATGTAGATAAACAGACTAAGGAAAGAGAAATCCACAGGTCAGAATGATCTCTCTATATTTAAAAGACAGGTTAGTTGATCCAAATTTTTATTCCTTAATAATATTGTTTTATTCTTTCCATTTCAAGGGATTAGATTCTGCCTCCCCTTATCTTGGGGTGGGTCTCTCTATCGCATCTCATTGACTTCTGCCATGATACAGCAGTCTGCTCACACAGAGTCAGTGGCAGCATAGGGGCCATGATTAGCAGCCCAGCAACTACTTGAATCAAACAGCTCATTCTTTCATTCTTTCTCAAGGCAGCAGTGAGA
>NW_027426907.1:0-1893 GCF_003597395.2 Chelonoidis abingdonii
CCCTATAAATATCTGGATAGATTAAACAGAAAAGCATCTGGACCTAGTAACTGTCTAGCAAAATGCGGGAAGACTATAATGTCTTCATTTAACCTTGGTATTTAATCCAATCAGGAATCCAAACTCAGATTGAAGTCAGAGAATAGCTAATTCTGTGAGAATGCTTTGAGGTATTTTGTGAAGGGTATTCAAACAAAAAAATACCTCAGCAATGTGAAAAAGTGGAGATGCTGCTAGAAAACAGAGCAAGTATTTGTTTTGTGCTTGATTATACCAGAATATGAAATAAGCAGCAAGATAGGAGTAAATAAATACAGAGGCAATATGTTAGTGAAGCTTAAATAGCCAGTCAAGACTATTAAAAAGTTGTCAGTCCACAGATTTGGACATTTAAAAAAAAAGAAAAAAGAAGTGAGTGTGGTGATGGATTTTATTGTAGCACTTGGCAATTCACAAGTGCACCTAAATGGCTCAGCATGAAGCAAGACTGACTGAGAAAACACTATAGCAGTCACAGTAGATTGCTGTTTTTTTGATGGATAAGATGCTGCAAGGACAAGATGATAGTGCTGAATGAATTAAATTGATCATTAACAAGGACATGGGAAGGAATGAAAGAATTTACCACCCTATCAGGAAAATAATCAAAAAGAAAAAAAATACAGAGGTGACAAGATCAAAATAAACAAACAAAGAACTTAGAATGAAAGCAGAACACCAAGGAAAAGGGGGGGAAAGTAACATTTCCTGAGTTTGGTTAAGATTTGGGAAGGCATTTGTCCAACACTAACGGATGAGAAAAGTGAGATGGAAGAAAACTAAAAACACAGTGTTGTCCTCAATGCAAAATCAAACAATGGAGTTATTATGGGCAAGCCATATATACTTAAAGTTGCCTGATATATTCCATTGTAAGACCCTGTTTTCAGTGCTTTTAACTTTTCTAAATGTTAACTGTTCAGGCTGAAATTTCCTATGTCAGCTGTCTGTGTTAGGCTGAATTTTTTTAGAAAGTTTCAGAGGGCGAAATGGTTAGCTATTTGAGGTTTGACAAAACAGTTTTCTGTATGTTAAAAATCTCTTGCAACCATTTCACTAAGAACCTCTAATCCATCGCTGCTTTGGACAGGGCTGCCCTCGGGGGGGGGGCAATTGGCCCCGGACTCCGCAGGGGCCCCCACGAGCATGGCTGAGGCTCCCCACTCAGCCCCGTCTCCTCCCCTCCCCTCTCCCGGAGCCTCAGCCCATCCAGCAGCATCCTTGCACGGCAGCAGCGTAGCTCCAGCAGAGCCCCTGAGCCCCTCCCTGCTCAGAGCCGCGTGGTGAGGGGGCAGGACTGCGAGCTCCAGGCTGAGTGGAGGGAGCTGAGCTGAGCGTGGAGCTCCCAGCCCCGTTCCCTGACCATGTGGCTCTGAGTGGGGTGGGGCTTGGGCCCAGCCGGAGCCACGCTGCCTCTGTCGAGCGAAGCTCCTGGATGCGCTGAGGCTCCGGGTGAGAGGGGAGCCAGGGGTAAGGGGCCAGGGGTGGAGGAGGTTGGCTAAAGGGCTGGGAGTCCCAGGGGCAGAGGTTGGGGGGGCGGTCAGGGAACAGGGAACGGGAGGGTTGGATTGTGGGCATTCCAGGGGTCTGTCAGGACTCAGTGAGGGGGTGATAGGGGTTGGGGCAGTCAGGGGACAGGGAACAGGGGTAGGGTCCTGGGGTGGTAGTGGAGGGTCTCTGGAGGACAGTGAGGCGGCAAGGAGCAGGATGGGTTGGGGATTCTGAGGGGGTCGGGCAGTCGGGGGACAGGAAGTGGGTAGTGGTCGGGTAGGGGGCAGGGCTAGGCTGTTTGGGAGGCAGAGCCTTCCCTACCCTAAAGCTCATTCAGCAGTTTGAGGCTTGCAGAAGAGCCAA
>NW_027426908.1:0-16779 GCF_003597395.2 Chelonoidis abingdonii
GCTTGTGTCGAGTAGGCTGCTCTTCTTTGTGCTTTCTTTCGAGTAGCCACCTCTCTTAACATTTTTGTTGCTACTCAGTCCCCACAGACCGGCGACCTGCTCTCGTCTTTGAAAGTTGTCTATTCGTGATCTGCCTTTTGGCTTCTTGCTTTTTGTGGTTGCATCCTGGGCGTCTTGTTCGGCCTTATTAGTTCCAGCTGTTCCTACATGTTTCTATTGCTCCTGTCTCCACTGCGTCTTGTTGCGGGATCTTTCTTTATTGAAGCCTATTCGTTGGAACCCTACATGTTGCCTGATATTTCTCTGTGTTCCGAGTGCCATGCGTTTGTTGTCCTTGCTAAATGTGCCGGACTTCTCTGTCTCATTGACCAATAATATGATTAAGCAACCTGACTCTGAACTGCATGCTGTCTCTCGCTCTCTGATAAGAGCATCATGCACCCAAATCCCACAAGTCTACGTAATTACCCTGCCTGCGATCCCTCTGCTGAGAAGCATGGGGCAAGTATTTAAGTCGCGCCTGTGTTTTAGATCATAAGTAGACTGTAAATGGCTCCCTCATGTTAATAGAGCGGACAACCAAAATATTACATCTCGTGCTAAAATGCAGCTAAGCTAAAAGCCAAAGGCAGCGCAAAAAAACACTCTCTCTCAGGCTAACTTTAACCAACCCCTTCTACACTAGATGCTAGCCGTACGCAGGAAAAAGGAAAGAATAATGTAGCTCTGATTGTGATTCGTTTACTCTCACCATAACCGCCTGCGCTCCATGTGTAAAGTCTGCTCAAATACGTGTAATTTTTTTTATAGTTATCTACTATAGACGGTAATGAGGTTCACAATAAGTGATTTACTTAGAACCTCCCTCCAACGCTTTATCCCCCGCTTGGTCTTATTCGCTGCACCAGATAGTATTGAGCGTACTATCAGCCTGGGTCCCAAATTCCTTGGGGGACCCCGTGGGCGTTGTGGCGGGCTACGCTACGTGGACCCCTTTGTCCTACTTCGGCCTGGACCCAACAAGACAGGCCCCTGGGTTCCCCTATCTCAATCCGGGAAAACAAGTTCCTCCCCTTGTCTCCTCGTTATCTGGCTCCTGCGCTCCCTCCCTGGGTGAGCCTGGGTGATGCAGTACTTAATCACTGGAAGGCAAAACAAAGACGAACATCGCCCCCCCCTGGAAGGACCGATGCATTCAAATATAGTAAGCTAATCATAAAAGAGATTTCTACCGCCACTTTCGTCAGGCCGTCACCAGGAGAAAAACCGACGAACCATCAGACGGCAGGTTTTTAACAAGACAACGATCTTATAAAAAGAACGAACGAAAAATAACAGAAATATAAACCCACTGCATTAAGATGTGCAATACAGGTCCTTGCTTATATAAAGAATAAAATAAATCTACAGTGCTATTCAAAGAGATAGACGCAAATTAAACCAGTCACGACAGGTACGCGCACACACATAAACTACAACACAAGATCATCTAACAGCTAGGTGCTGTGTTTCCGGATTGCAGTTCTCGACGACTTTGTAGCGGCAGAAGTTAGAAAGAATTGGATTAGCAGGAAAGCTCGTTTCTCATAGCCGGGAGCAACAACAAAGGACCCGAACAAAGCATAAACACCAAAAACCTCCAGAGGTTCCCACCCTTACTTTTGAAAATCCGGTTTCCTGATTGGTCCTCTGGTCAGGTGTTTGGTTCCCTTTGTAACCCCTTTACAGTAAAAGAAAATTAACCCTTACCTTACCTATCTACTTATGACAGGCTCTGTCTCCCTCTAGTGGTTTAGAATGAGAGGTTCCAAGTTCAGTCCCCCTACCTGTGACTAGCAATGCAGCATTAAAGATGAATCGTTAGACCTCAGCTACACTTGCAGCTGTAGTTCAACTTTACTGTTGACACCTAGAGTAAGGTGAACATAGACATCTCCAAAACACAGGACATGGACACTGGCTGTCCCCGCTCCCACTTGCATGACCCCACCCCACTGGTGTGACCTTGCACGCACAATGTATGCGAGGCCATGATGCACAGAGGACACCATTGCACAGAGTGTACTGCCTCGCCCCTGCCAGTGTGACAGTGCATGCACTGTACGTGCAATGTCACACCGGCAGGGGCGGGGTGGTGTGCTCTGCACAATGACATCTTCTGTGCCCAATACCAGACAAAACCACGTCCAGTTTTACATAAGTACCAGACAGGGGACAAACCAGACAAACAGGACCGTCCAGCTTAAAACCAGACGAATCATAGAAGATTAGGGTTGGAAGAGACCTCAGGTCATCTAGTCCAACCCCCTGTCAAAGCAGGACCAATCCCCAACTAAATCATCCCAGCCAGGGCTTTGTCAAGCCGGGCCTTAAAAACCTCAAAGGATGGAAATTCCACCATTTCCCTAGGTAACCCATTCCAGGGCTTCACCACCCTCCTAGTGAAATAGTGTTGCCCAATATCCAACTTAAACCTCCTCCACTGCAATCTGAGACCATTGCTCCTTGTTCTGGAAGTGCCTCACATGTTCTGCCATCTACCACCACTCAGAACAGCCAAGCTCCATCCTTTTTGGAACCCCACTTCAGGTAATTGAATGCTCCTATCAAAGCCCCCCGCACTTTTCTTCTCTGGCTGAACAAGCCCAGTTCCCTCAGCTTCTCCTCATAGGTCATGTGCTCCAGCCCCCTGATCATTTTTGTTGCCCTTCGCTGGACTCTCTCCAATTTGTCCACATCCCTTCTGTAGTGGGAGGCCCAAAACTGGACGCAGTACTGCAGATGTGGCCTCACCAGTGCCAAATAGAGGGAAATAATCACTTCCCTCGATCTGTTGGCAATGCTCATAATCTAATGCAGCCCAATATGTCGTTAGCTTCTTGGCAACAAGGGCACACTGCTGACTCATATCCAGCTTGTCGTCCACTGTAATCCCCAGGTCCTTTTCCAGAACTGCTGTTTAGCCAGTCAGTCCCCAGCCTGTAGCAGTGCATGGCATTCTTCCATCCTAAGCACAGGACTCTGCACTTGCCCTCATTGAACCTCAGATTTATTTTGGCCCCATCCTCCAATTTGTCTAGGTCACGCTGGAGCCTATACCTACCCTCCATCATATCTACCTCTTCCCGCAGCTTAGTGTCATCTGCAAACTTGCTGAGGGTGTAATTAATCCCATCATCCAGATCATTAATAAAGATGTTGAACAAAACCAGCCCCAGGACCGACTCCTGGGGCACTCCGCTTGATACCAGCTGCCAACTAGACATCAAGCCATTGATCACTTCCTGTTGAGCCCAAAAATCTAGTCAGCTTTCTATCCACGTTATAGCCCATTCATCCAATCCATACTTTAACTGGCTGCCAAGAATATTGTGGGAGACCATATCAAAAACTTTGCTAAAGTCAAGGTATATCGTGTCCACTGCTTTCCCATATCCACAGAGCCAGTTATCTCATCATAGAAGGCAATTGGGTTGGTCAGGCATGACTTGCCCTTGCTGAATCCATGCAGATTGTTCCTGATCACCTTCCTCTCCTCCAAGTGCTTCAAAATTGTTTCCTTGAGGACCTGCTCCATGATTTTTCCAGGGACTGAGTTGAGGCTGATCCATCTGTAGTTCCCCGGGTTCTTCTTCTCTCTTCTTTTATTTTATTTTATTTATTTTTTAAAAAAAGATGGGCACTATATTTGCCTTTTTCCAATGTCCGGGACCTCCCCCGATTGCCATGAGTTTTCAAAGATAATGGCAAATGGCTCTCCAATCACATCAGCCAATTCCCTCAGCACCCTCAGGCCTGCCTAACCCCATAGGCAACGGCAGGCACCATTGCTAGTGTAGACAAAGCCAAAAAGTAAAAAAAAGATATTTGCCTGACTCCTTGGGAAGTGAAACTGCAATGGCTCCTGGCAAGGATCTTCAGGGAGACAAAGGGAATCAGGTGCCCAAATCCTACTGAAAGAAAATGGGAGTTGGGAGCCTAGTTCCCTAGCCATAATTAGAAGTCTGCAAGAAATTAAACTAAGTGTATAGTGCCTGTCTCTCATTTACACAAGGTTACTTTACACAGCTCTGGCAGACTAAAGGAGGAACCAATGACACAGCCAGTTAAGGTCCCTTTGCATGGCCAGCATGGAATTAAGGAGCTTTGGTATAAATGGGAATCAAGCTCTTACTGTTTGTTTGTTGTCAATGCAAATCTGAGATTCAATCATCCATTTATTAATGAAAGGAGAAACCTGCTTCTGAAAAAGCATGCTGACAAAACAGCCCTTCCGCAGACAAGGAACTCAATAAAGTCACGTTGCTTTATATTTAGAAAGATATCTATATCTAGAGAGAGGGAGAGAGCAGGGTCCCACTGGTCAAGAAGAGGGGAGGAAAAAATAAAGAGATGACACAGGAACTATTATGCAAATTTCTTTGGAAGGGGGAGAAATAAATAGTGTTAAGGTCATCCTGCAGGACCTTGAATATTTTTAATTCAAAATATGTATTACATTTTAATCAAACCAGCTCTATCCTTCTTCTGTCCAAGTAATTTACATTCTAGCTATGTCACAGGGGCAGTTATTATATTAGAGAGCTTAGCTGGCTCATAACTATCAGGAAACTGTCGTGCATTACTCACTTTAATTATGCTGAACCAAACACTGTGGACAGGAAAAAGTATTTTCCATTGAAATATTTTTTGCCCCAGAGAGATTTTTAGAATTGATTGGACCAAATTTCTTTCTTAAGATTAAACCTGGAGGCAAGGAGACTGACGAGAATACATGCGCCTCACTGGAGAGAACTTAATTTCCTGCTTGCAGAGTTTTGTGACTTCCATTTGGAACGGCTACAGCGTACAGATGTGTTTTTGTCTCCATAAACATTTAAAACAGGAAGCAAAAGCCACAGTCCCAAATTAGCAGGACTCCCAATCCCCACACGCAAAGAAAGCAACTGCTGGGAAGCTATTAATAGGAACATAGGAATTACTGTTGGACCCAAAGGTTCATATAATCTAGTATTTTGTCTCTTTGGGTTTATTCACAAGTGGATGTTTTGCTGCTTTAACTATACTGGTGTTGTTAAAGCAGCAACCCACGCTCTAGGGCACAGTGGCCAACTTTTATGTGGTAAATTAGCACCCTTTCACAATAAGCCAAAAATCAAGCTAATCCCATTTCAAAACAAGGCCAAAACAAGTCAATCCCTAAGAACTTCAACACTCTGTGACTACATCCCCCTGGCGTGCAGCCTGACGCTTCGGTGGGCCTGCAGTGCACCCCTGACTTTCTTCCCCCTTGTCCCCGCTTACCGGAAGCCAATTAAAAAAAAGGAAACAACAAGCTACAACAAGTTACAAGCTGAAAACTAGCCAACAAGCAACTCACAAGTCAATTAAGCCAAAAACAATCCCAATTTCTGCGTTTTTTTCCACGGGTTTGGCATGTCTGCTCTAGGGTTAACAGAATTATAGAGATATAAAAGTGCTTATGTCAGTATGACTGAACTGAAATAAGTTATGCAATTATACTGGTCTAAGTGCATTTAAAGCAGGGCTTTTATTAGTACAGCTATGTCAGCAAAAATAACCACGCTCTTAATTGACATAACTATATTTTTTGACCAGCTTGGACAGTGGCAGACCCAGACCTAAGAACCACAGCTTTGGCTGATGTCAAATAATCGGTCCCCACCCCCAATGGGTCTCACCTTGATCTGTAATAGTTGGAGATTGGCTTAATCCCAAAAGCATGAGATTTAATAGCCCTTGCAACATGTTTGTTGTCATGATTGGTATTATCATATCAATATATGGAGGGCAGGGTTTGGTTTACATTTAGTTACTATATCTGCAACACAAAGGTTGGGAAAGTATGTGTTACAAGAGTGCTTTTGGAATGGCAGAGGAACTAATGGGACAACTAAAATGGGGGGTGGGATTCAAATTTCCTTGAATTTCACTACTGAGATATAACTCTCAATGAGGGAGTCATCTAACAAATACTGAAGCAAAAAAGACTAGAAAAGAAATTATTTTCAATTCCAGGAAGTCAAAGAGGTTATGTTCTTATTTCTCACCCATCTATCAACATGTGGGTCAAACAACGAAGCGAGATTTAGCAACATAGAAAATATCAGCCAGATCATGTCCCACTTTGCTCCGTAGTTTCTCAACTGCTCTCTAGAACCCCATTATGGTACTATCCTTGAGACTTGTCTGACATAAAAGCTAATTACTGCCATTGTAGGTGGGGACCTGAACTATAACCACGGACAGATTTATCGCTGTACTGCAAATATAGACACTTGATGGAGTAAGAATCTGTGGTCAGTAAAACAGATTGATGCTCTGAAGACACTGCCTAAAGGGCAGAAAGGATAATGCTTACCATCTTTCTTCTTTATTGTACTAATTCCAAAGGTATGTTATACATAATTATAATTGGAGTTACTGGTAAATTTTTATCATACATGCATGTGCCCACAAGCATGATATATCGTAAACCTGCAGAATTTCTACTGCATGCTCCAACTTAATATTCTGGAAACTTGAAAAATACAGATTTTTTCCTGTCCATATCAAATGACAGGAAGGGCTCAGACGCTTGAGAATGGGAGCCAACGTGATGCAGCAGAGAGAGAACTGGATTGGGAGTCAGAAGATGGGGCTTCTATCCTAAATTCTTCCATTCCACCGGCTGCATGATGTGGGACAAGCCACTATCCCTCTCAGAGCTTCACTTTCCCTATCTGCAGAAAAAGGGATAATGATGCTTACCTTCCTTTGTAAATCTCTTCCAGATCTATGGTTAAGAAGCACTACCCAAGAGCTGAGATTATTATTATTATAGTTGGTTATAGTGAATTTTATCTCAAATGGCCATATTAACCCTGGGAAAACGTATCACATCAGAAAACGCTTTGAACTATCATGTAGTAATTAACATGATAAACAGGTTTTTGGTTTAGCGTGGACAAGGACAGTCATATTTAAAAAGGAGTTAGCTAGCTGTGGTTAATGATAGTTGGTGGGATCGTGACCAGATGAAACATTTGTCAACATGACTGGCCTCTGTTTACACTAGGGGCTAAGTTTTTTGTAAAATCATGTTCACCATAAAGTGGTAATTAACATTTTTTCTACTATAAAATATTTCTTCAAGATCACCAGTTCAAATCCTGCATAGGTTCATTAGCCTGACTCTCAGATAAAACTTGTGGGGGGGGGGGGTCTTCTTTTATTTTCTGCTTTGCAACCTCACTTTGTAATCAAATGTCAAGTGACATAAGTGGAATGAGGTATCAAATAAGGTAGAGAACAGGAGGGTATGACCAGCCATATCCATGACTAAATGCACTCAAGTAATACAAGAGAACCTGGATAGCATATGGGTTTTCATATAACCCCCAAGTGACTTCTCCAAGAAGTCTACCTGAAAAAAGTATTTTAAAAAAAATCAACTTATCACCAAAATGCAGCCAACTCTGGAGCAAACACGTACTATGTAGTTTAGGGCAGGAAGCAAAGAAAAATACTATATCCCATCTGAAACTACAAGGGGAATGTAGGGTAGTGAGAATGATACCCAATTCCTGACACTGGACTTGTCAACATTCCTGCCGCAAAATGAACTGAGGCTTGAAACAAACCAAGTACAAAGCATAAGTCACATAAGGTCCTAAACAGACCTTAGATACCATGGTGATAGGTACCCCGCTCATTCCCTTACTCAGGAAACTGCCTGACAGGCCTGAAAATTTGACCTAGTTGCCCATTCTTGGCTTTCGGCCCTGATGTAGCAAAGCATTCAAGCATGTGTCGTTCCATTGACTTCAAAGACACTACACACATGCTTAATGTTCGGCACACATGTGAATGCTTTCATCAGTGTCTGTTTTCTGGATCTTCCTGACTGGGATCTACCACGCTTTCAGGAAAGCAAGCAATTCAGAAAGAGAGATGAATAGCAGGACTTTTTTGTGTGTTCTCTCTTTTTAAGGGATGAGAGCAGAAGAAAATAAAATCAAAAGCAGGCAAGTAAGAATAAAGAGGACACATGATTAGGCAGACACATGCACGGAAGCAGACAGTCTTCTGTGAGCATCTCTCTTATCTTCCATAAAGATTGTGCCATTTTTATGTCTGTAGGAAATAATTTTACCCAAAGCGACATCGATTTTAACAAACACCTCCCTTTCTCACAAGCTTTCAGGTATTTTATCCATTAATCACTGCAATGGCCTTGCCTGGCATTATCAGGAAGGGCCTCACGTATTCGCTACACTGAAGGCCTAATTGCTTTAAAAACAAAACAAGCGCAAGTAGCATCTGAAATTTTGCATGAATATTTGCACAATTCAGGGCTCTGAGGGAGCCCTGAAATAGGCATTACAGCCTAGTAACAGCCCACATTTGGGACACAACCCTTTTCACAAACCTTGCAGGATTGTGCCTTATTTCACATTGGAGTCCCAACTGCGTGGATTCTTTACTGTCTAGCTTTCTGGGGACTTGCAGAAGTCCAGCTGAGCACCTCACAAGAATTAATGGGGTTTTACAACCCCCGCACATGGGGTAGGGAAGTATTATCCCAATTTCTTACCCACGGGGAACTGAGACATGGGGTAGATTAAGTAACTTGCTTGAAGTCATGCAAGAAGTCCATGGCTGAACTGGGAACTGAACCAGATCTCCAGAGTCTTAGTCCAGCAGCCTAGTCCTTCTTGCCCTAGAATTATACCTGCATAAATGCCACTGACTTCAATGGATTTACTCTTGATTTACATATGAGTTGACACTGAAGCTGGGAAATGCTAATAACCAGCACAGGGTGTTCTGAATAATTCCAAATGTCCTTTGAATTCACAGAGTAACAACATTCTCTCTTCCTTTCCCTTTGTATCTTGACCCTTGTTTGAGCGAGGCACTGGTTTATACATACCTTCCTCCCTCCCTCTCTCTCTCACACACACGCGCGCATAGGCACACAGAGTCTCTGTGTTTGAATGTCAGCCAGCACAATAATCCTTTTATAGCAACAACGATACCAATTACCAGGTCAACTAAAGACGTCGTAATTCTTCTTAAGCACTTTAATAACCTTTTATCTGCTAAATAAAAAAGGTCAGCTAACCTCATTTAAATATTACTCTGCTCTCTACAGCAAAAGGCAAAAGCTGAAGAGAGATCATTAATACACTAATAAAGTCAAAATTAATTGTTCTCGGTAACATCCTCTATCAATTATTTTGCACCAAACACAACTGATGTTAGAGAAAGTTATACAATTTACTGTTTACTGCAGAAGTTTACTGCTTTGTTGTCACTTTTTGACTTAAGGGTTGTTTTACTTTAACATGAGCTAATGGACAGGACACTAGACAGAATCAGAAGTTGTGGGTTATATTCAGAGCTTTGCCACTGACCTGCCATTTCACCTCTCTGTGCCTCAGTTTCTCTTCCACTTCTTTTGTCTACTAAGATTTCCAGGACTGGGACTCCCTCTTTCTGTGTCAGGGATGGGCAAACTTTTTGGCCCAAGGGCCACATCTGAGTATGGAAATTGTGTGGTGGGCCATGAAGGCCGATGAAAGTGGTGGTTGGGGTGCGGGATGGGGTGAGGGTGTGGCTCCGGAGTAGGACAGAAATGAAGCATTTAGGGTGCGGGAGGGGTCTCGTCTTGAGGCAGGGGGTTGGGATGTGGGGTGAGGGTGAGGGCTCCAGCTGGGGTGCCGGCTCTGGGTGGGGCTGGGGATGAAGGGTTGGGAGTATAGGAGGGTGCTCAGGGCTGGGACTGAGGGGTTCAGCTGGTGGGCAGAGGATCATGGCTGGGTCAGGGGTGCAGGCTCCGGGTGGTGCTTACCTCAAGCAGCTCCTAGAAGCAGCAGCATGTCCCCTCTCCGGCTCGTACACGGAGGCACAGTCAGGTGGCTCTGTATGCCACCCCATCCACAGGTGCCGCCCCGCAGCTCCCATTGGCAAAGGTTCCTGGCCAATGTGAGCTGCAGGGGCTGCGCTTGGGGCAGGGGCAGTGTGCTAGTCCCCTGGCTGCCCCTGCGCGTAGGAGCTGGAGGGGGGGACATGCTGCTGCTTCTAGGAGCAGAGCGGAATGGGGCAAGCCCCAGACCCTGCTCCCCAGCAGGAGTTCAAGGGCTGGATTAAAACATCTGGAGGGCCAGATGCAACCCCCGGGCCGTAGTTTTCCCACCTCTGTTATATGTATTTGTCCAGAACCTATCACAATGCAACCCTGATCTTGGTTGATCTTTCAAAACACTTCAGTAAGAGAAATAATACTAATATTCAAACAAATGACTGGGCCAACAATTCAGTATGAAAATAAGTTCTTAGACCTCTGTTAACAAGTACAGCAACTGGCAATTATTGTTCTGACTCTCGAAATTTCACAGACATCAAAGGAATACAACAAGCCTAGGGGGATACAAACTTCTTCCTGAATAGCACTTTTTGGCCAGGAACTCACAGTACTTTGCACCTATTCAGTAAGCATCGCACCATCTCTGTGAATCAGGTAAATGTTTTTGCACTTTCAGTTGAACTTATTCATGGTCATATCGCCAGGCAGCATTGCTGCCAATAAAAGAACCCAGGAGCCCAAATTCCCAACAGCCAGATTCTGCTGCTGGGGAACTCAGGGTCACAAAGGCACATCATCTGCAAAGGGACAGTTCAAGGAATAATGTGCTGCTCCGTGTGAATAAGGCTGACAGAACTGGGCCCTTAATTACCAGCCCCTTACACCCCCTTAAGTCCAATATTCCTACATCAAATACCCTTAATATAGACATTAACTGTAATCCCCTAGAAATCTCTGATTCCATTAACCCTATGAAAGGGGAGAATAAAAATTCATGCTCCAATATTGATGCAACATTCCTCGTTCAACAGTATAAAATAACTTTTCGTGCCTTCCAATGCTTTTCTGCAGTGACTTAAACCCTTCTACCAAAACAACAAGGAGTCCGATGTCACCTTAAAGACTAACCGATTTATTTGGACATAAGGGTCATGGGTAAAAAAACCCACTTCTAGCATCCGAAGAAGTGGGTTTTTTACCCACGAAAGCTTATGTCCAAATAAATCTGTTAGTCTTTAATGTGCCACTGGACTCCTTGTTTTTGTGGATACAGACTAACACAGCTACCCCCCTGATACTTAGTCCCTTCTACCAAGGATCTCAGCAAGGGTGTTGGGTAGATTTGGCCCTGATCCTGTTTCTTTATATATTTCTCCTCCTCCCCTCAGACATTAAGGGCTTAATCCAAATTCTGCTGAAGTCAGTGGGAGACATTCAGGTTCCCAAAGTCTGAACCAAGCTCCTATAAGAGCATCTAGGAAAGAACAGGGTTAGGTATCTTGCCAGGAGTGTATATATAGAAGCTTCAGCTACCACTGCTCCTACTCCTCTCCCTCCAGGTTATCAGTCCAGTGCCTTTTTGTTGTTTATTATCATTATTATTATTATTATTATTATTCAAATAAAAGCATGTTTTATATCCAGATCTCCCCTTCACATCCAGTCAACATTAGCAGTGACTAAGGACCAGATTTTCAAAAGTGCTCAGGTCCCACAATTGAGGGCCAATTTGCAAAGAGAGCTCAGCTCCCAGTTAGATACCAAAATAAGGGCCAGACTTGTCACAAAGTGCTCAGTACTCTGCAAAACAATAGGGCAGGGGAAGGATTCTCCTCTATTATTTTTTCTCAGTGGGAACTGTTGAATGCTATCCACTTTGGAAAACAGCCCCAAAAGCGCACCTACAAAAAATGGAATTTGGTGTTCTCCCTTTAGAACTTGATGGATACCTGTTGTCTACATCCCCAAAATCACCAGTGCCTGCTCCAGTCATGGATAACTTGGGTTGGCAGACAGGGGCCAAAGACTGAAAGATTGTGAAAGCTGATATGTCTACACTGTAATCACAGGATGATGTGACTACAGCTCATATAGACATACGCAAGCTAGCTTTAATATAGCTCATTTGAATCCTAGGGCAGACAAGCTGCAGCAGCACACACTTCAGCACGGGCTATACAAGCATGCCCAGAACCCTGTCATTATTTGGGAAGCTAGCCACAGCTTCATTGCTATGGTACCTGAGCTCTCTAGGTCTACACAAGTGCCAATCACATCCTGTGATTGCTGTATAGACAGGTCTTATGTCATCCTCTGTTTCAGGCCATGTCTACACTAGGGACGCTTTGCCAGTATATCATACCAGCAAAGCGCTCCTAGTGTGGATGCGGCTTATTCTGGCAAGAGTGCACTTTGTACCACTATAGTATATTTGTACTGTCCTTTCCCACCCCCCTCCCCAGAAGAAAAAAGCAGACCATTAAGTGCATTGCCAGAGGCTGCACTACAACAAACATCGCTGCACAGTAAGATCAGGAATCAACCCTGACCACCACACAGGATCCCAGCAAGAAACTGTAGAGGCACTAATAGACTATAGTAGGAGAAGAAGCTGCGTACCCACCCAACTGGGGGACTCAGGAAACAGGCCTCCAGGGCAATTTGCCCCAGGACATCGCGAGCCCTGGCCTGCAGCCGTCCAGTTCTCGTGGCATCGGCAGCGAGGCCTTCACTGCCGAAGACGCAGAGCGAGTGCGAAGACCCCTGCTGCCAAAAATGCCGTCTGCAACCTAAACGCTCTGGTAAGTACCGCGAGCGTCCCCGCTGCCTCAGCCCCCTGACCTGGGTAGCCCCACGAAAAACCATTCATTTCCTGCCACCCAGGCCTGTGACAAGCCCCCGTGTTCATTCCTCTGGAAAACGGATAAACGACCCGCATCCACGGTTTTGGAAATAAAACATTAAGCATGTGAGCCAAGTGCCTTGAAACCGCTACAATACTACACAGACAAGAGCAAACTGGACAGCTCAACCGGCACGGCCCATAAATATAGACAACGAAAATTAATTCCAAGAACACACTCGACATCACTCAAAAAGACCCAAACAAAAAAAAAAAATTCCAACCTCACCACGCTATAGCATAGAGCAACTCGGAATAATACAACGGTACTTAACGCACTACCAAAAAAAAATCAACGCACCCGAACTCACAAATAAAGGCATACGCCCCAAATACCCTTCAAAAGACACAGCCCGGGACGCACTGAAAAATAAACAACGACTCAGAACAATACCACTCTGATCAGAAATATTGCAGTCCACTACACAACTCAGCCGGAACTCCTGCACCGCAACCAGAAATGCATTGCCAAGCAACAAGACACTGAAAATAATAAAGCACCACTAAGCGAAGAAAGTCTCACAGAAATCTCAGACCTCCACGGGATGGCGATAGGCAGTAATATGCAAGCAACAGAAAAGAGCATCAAAAGGGCCTCATCATCAACAAGAATCATTAATTAAGACCCGCCAACAGGTACGATCGGCCAATTGGTACCAACTGGGCAGGCAGGCAAGCCCGCCCACTCCAAAACCGTCCCAGCCAAAGAGATCCACAGGTCTGTGACACCAACTAATTCTGTGGGACAACTAATGAAAAAAACAGGATCGGGAGTGAGGTCACAGGGCTAAACGAAGGGAACCTGATGGGGACACTGAGCAGAGAACCCCGGACAACGCCCACTGCTCCTCAGAAGCATCAAGGGAGCCAGTGGACGCCACCCAGAGGAACTCTGCCCGGATGCGTGAACAGACGGAGGAGCAGAAATAGGCCCCACAGTCACAGGAAATCCCGTCCGCCAACCTCCTCTCCCTGGTTTTGTAGATGGCTAATTTAGCCAGGGCCAAGAGGAGGCTGACAAGGAGATCCCGCGACTTGGTGGGACCACGGACGGGGAGTGTGTAGATAAACAGATGAGAGGAAAAGTGCAACCAAAAATACAAGAGATCCAAGAGGAGCCGGAACAGGGGCCGCAATCTTGCGCACTCTAAATAAATGTGCGCCAGGGTCTCTTTCATGCCACAAAAAGGGCAGGTGTTGGAGACAGGGGTAAACCATGCCAAGTACACGCCCGTGCTCACGGCCCCATGAAGGAGCCGCCAATTGACATCCCCAGTGGGCCTCGGGACCAGGGCAGAGTATAAGCTGGCCCACTGGGACCTCTCATCCTCGAGAGGCAGGGCCGGCGCTTCCATTTAGGCGACCTAGGTGGTCACCTAGGGCACCAGGATTTGGGAGGGTGGCAGACTGCTGCAGTGGACGTCCCGCAGACGTGCCTGCAGAGGGTCTGCTGGTCCCGCAGCTCCGGTGGAGCATCTGTAGGCACGCCTGCGTCAGGTCCACTGGAGCCACGGGACCAGCGGACCATCCACAGGAATGCCTGCGGGAGATCCACAGGAGCCACGGGACCGGCTAGCCAGCCCTGCGCCTAGGGCACCAAAAACCCTGGTGCTGCTCCTGTCGAAAGGTGGCAGGAGGTCCCGCTATTTGGTATCGGGGTGGGACTGTGAGGGTGAGGTAGTGGAGAGTGTGGAGCACAAGCGTGTACAGATGTTTCCTTGGCATGGCCTGGAACAGAACCGGCTGCAGATCGTGCAGCTGGCTCGCAGTGAAAGGGTGAGGGGGCCGACTGGGTCCACGGGGCGGGAGCCTGATAAAAATGTCCACAGGCCTGGGGTGGAGGGTGGGCGGGGCGTGCCCTCTCGCAGGACCCGGTCGAGGTAAGCCTAAGCAGCGGGCAGTAAAGCGGCCCTCACCTCCTGAAGTACGCGATGGGGAGTACGAGGTCTGGAGAGCCCCATGCGCTGAGCGAGCGTCAGGGGATCCAGCCAGTCTCCCCGGTCGTAGTTCAGGAGGTCTCCGACCCTGGTGACTCCTGCCAAGACCAGCCTCTGGCGCACCTTGGGGGAGTCCGCCACCTGCACATGAAGCTGGGGATTGTGTAGCAGGGGCTCCGTGAGGAGGTCGGCCCCCACGGTGGCCACCACGGACCTGGTCATTGAAAAGAGCTTCCAGGTCCGGAGGAGGTCTTGGTAGAAGACCGGCAGCCCGGAGAGGTCTCGCGGAAGACCTCTCGGATGGAGGTAAAAGAGCTGCCAGTCATATCGGAGCCCTCGGAAGTGGCAGAGGAAGGCGTGCGCCAATACGCTCCACGCCGGACTACCTGCACCATACAGGAGCCTCTGCAGGGCCTGGAGGCGGAAGAAATGGACTTGAGTGCGTAAGCACTTCAGGCCCTTCCCCCCCTCCTCCAGGGGCAGGTGGAGGACCCCTGCAGATACCCAGTGCATCCCTGGCCAAAAGAACTCCAGAATCGCCGTCCGGAGGTTGGCCAGGAAATCTGGGCCGGGACCAGGGTGTTGAGCCGGTACCAGAGCATGGACAGGACCAGTTGATTAAGCACCAGTGCCCTCCCCCGAAGGGAGAGGCACCGGAGTCGTCCTGTCCATTTCCAGAGCCGCTCCGTCACTCTGCCCGCCAAACCGTGCCAGTTCTCCAGCAGAGACGGATGCGTGGCAGAAAGGTAAACGCCGAGATGGAGCGTGGGTCCGCTGCTCTATCGGATGGCCTGAAGCGTGGGTGGGAGGGAGCTTGCCTGCCACCCATCCCTGACCACTAGGCCAGAGCTCTTGACCCAGTTGACCCGGGCGGAGGAGGCCGCCGAGTACACAGTCTGGCAAGCCTCCACTCGCACCAAGTCGCCCGGGTCCTGGACCACGAGGAGCACATCATCAGTGTATGCCAACAGGACCAGCCGCAGCTCTGGCTCCCGAAGCACCAACCCGGTCAACCTCTTGCAGAGGAGACAGAGGAAGGGCTCGATCGCCAGAGCATACAGCTGGTCCGAGAGGGGGCACCCCTGCCGCACTCCCCGCCCGAAGCTGACCGGCTCGGTCAGGGTCCAGTTGAGTCTGACCAGACACTCCGCAGAAGCGTACAGCACCTGGAGAAAACCCACAAAACGGGATCCGAAGCCGAACGCTCTCAGAGTGCCCAGGAGATACCCATGATCCACCCTGTCGAACACCTTCTCCTGATCCAGGGACAAGAGGACGAATGACAGACCATCCCTACACCCCAATTCCAGAAGGTCCCGGACCAGATACAAGTTATCAAAGATTGTGCGGCCTGGGACGGTGTAGGTCTGGTCTGGACGGACCACGTCCACCAGCACGGACCCTAGCCGCATTGAGATGGCCTTCGCAACAATTTTGTAGTCCATGCTGAGGAGCGAGACGGGACGCCAATTCCATAAGTCGCGGAGGTCCCCCTCTTCGGCAATAAGGCAAGCATGGCTCGCCTGCACGAGAGAGGGAGGACCCCGCTCTGCAAAGACTTGGCCCAGACGGTGACCAGGTCTGGGCCGAGGACGTCCCAGAACATGCGGTAGAACTCCATGGTCAACCCGTCCATGCCCGGAGATTTATTGGTGGGCATGCGACGGAGGGCTTCCGAGAACTCGGCCAGAGTGAGAGGCAGCTCTAACCGGTCCCAGTCACCCGTGCTGACCATTGGGAGTCTGTCCCAGAGCACTTTGCAAGCGTTAGGATCGGTCGGATCCAGGGAGAAAAGGGTCGCGCAGAAGGCCCTGGCCCTCTCACTCATCTCCGCCAGATCCATGAGGGGGGTGCTGTCCTCCGCCAGGAGGCAGGTGACGTGTTTCTTGGCCCCCCTCCTTTTCTCCAGGGCGTAGAAGAAGTGGGAGCCGCGATCCATCTCCCGAAGGAGGTGGATGCGGGATCGAACAAAAGCTCCCCGGGCCCGATGGTCCTCGAGGGCCCGGAGCTCCTCCCGTTTCTCCCGGCACGCTCTGCAGAGGGATGGATCCGCCGGGCTGGTGGCCAGA
>NW_027426909.1:0-1076 GCF_003597395.2 Chelonoidis abingdonii
TATTTTGGCTGGTGGCAGCGCTATCAGCTCTAAGCTAGGAATTAAAGCTTAGAAGGGTCCATGCAGGTCCCCACTTTTGGGCTCTAAAGTTCAAACTAGGGAAAAAAGTACCTTGACAAGCTCAGAGATTTTGAAGTTAGTTGAAGGTTTACACAAATCAGCTTCTTACTTTCAACCAAGCCATGAAAGCTTGGGCTAATTATAAAAACTAAAGCTTCATGTCAGGCTGCAGAGCTCAAATCTTTTGAGAAAATAGGGGAAATGTAAAGTCAATTAGATTTGAAATATAATGTGACTTTTCCCCCTCTAAATTAGGGAATTCAGATTTGTCATTGGGGGATAAAAAGAGGCAGGCAAAAAGTCTGAGTCATCGGTTATCTGAAGCAGATTTCGCTAACAGTGACTATTTGCATAATGGCCTTGTTCAAGAGGGACAAGACAAGCAACATGTTCATTCTGGAACATTTTCATGATTTTCCTGTAAAATCCTCTTTGGTTTTCAATATGTGTTTAAGTGGCATAATATTGAAACCTGAATGCCAATTTTCAGCTTTTACAATTATCCTTAAAATGAAAAAAGCCCTGGTGTGTGGTGCACATTATTGTTTAAAGATATCAATGCTTATAGCTCAAGGAATTTAGGGTAAGTTTTTCAAATGTGTCTAAGTGAGTTAGGCACCCAACTTCCAATGGGATTTAGGTACTAAATTCACTTTGATGGTTTTGTAAATATCAATCACAGAGCTTGATCTTATTCTAGTAGATGTCTGTGGATACAATTGTCTCCATTTCATGGAACCTGCATAAGGACTATGTTCTACTTAATACTAAAAAATCATTGAGGTCAGCAAAGAACTTAGAACTCAATCCTCCCACCTTCCCCCTTTGCTGGAAAAGAGAGGGCTGTGGATAGGACATTTTCTTTAAGAGCCTGTCGTAGCTTCCTACTCAGATTTGAACCTTAGCGTTCATAAACTGAGAAGCTAGCATGAAACTCCAAGCTTAATTACCAGCTTGGATCTTATCTCGCTGCCACCAATCAGGATTCTGAGTACCTGATAAAGTCCTGGTCTCCC
>NW_027426910.1:0-955 GCF_003597395.2 Chelonoidis abingdonii
TGAGGAGAAGCTGAGGGACCTGGGATTATTTAATGTGCAGAAGAGAAGAATGAGGGGGGATTTGATAGCTGCTTTCAACTACCTGAAAGGGGATACCAAAGAGGGTGGATCTAGACCAGAGGTGGGCAAACTATGGCCCGAGGGCCACATCTGGCCTGCAGGACCGTCCTGCCTGGCACTTGAGCACCCAGCCAGGGAGGCTAGCCCCCCTCCCTTGCAGTCTCAGCTCGCCTTCCCATCAGTGCTGAGAGCTGCCGGGCTGTAGTGTACTAAATTGCTCCCCGTAGGAATATGCTACATATGGAGCACAAGGACTGGCAACTGTAAGTAGTACACCATATGTAGCACATTCCTATGGGGAGCAATTTAATACACTACACCCAGGTAGGGAAGGCTGTGTATCCCCAAACAACCAGTCCCCCGTACCCTATCCACCCCTCCCACTTCCCGCCCCCTAACTGCCACCCTCAGAATGCCTGACCCATCCAATCCCCCTTGCTCCTTGTCCCCTGACTGCCCTCTTCACCCAAACCACCCCCCCAGCACACCACTGCCTATCCAACCCCCTCTGCTCCCTGTCCCCTGACTGCCCTGACCCCTATCCACAGCCACGCCCCCTGACAGGCCCCCCCGGGACTCCCATGCCTATCCAGACTGCCCCCTGGGACCCTCTGCCCATTATCCAAACCCCCTGCAGCCTCCCCCTTACCATGCTGTTCAGAGCATCAGGACTGGCAGCTGTAAGTAGTACACCGTAAGTAGCACGTTCCTACGGCGAGCAATTTAATGCACTACACCTCGACCCTCTATACAGTTTTGGAACCCTGATGTGGCCCTCAGGCCAAAAAGTTTGCCCACCCCGATTTAGACTGTTCTCGGTGGTACCAAATGACAGAACAAGAAGCAATGATCTCAAGTTGCAGTGGGGGAGGTTTAGGTTGGATATTAGGAAAAA
>NW_027426911.1:0-1066 GCF_003597395.2 Chelonoidis abingdonii
GTCATCACCTGCCTTGTAGTTGGGAAATTTCCTGTGCGGTTGAACAACAACTGGCGCCGGGGGGTTAGGATTGGCTGCGTTCTGATGCTTAGCCCGTTCTAATTCCAAGGCCTGCTGGTGGGTCTCTCTCTGGAGTTCCATCTCTCGTTGGTATTTTTCCATCTCTCGTTTGAAGGCTGCATCTTTGTCTGCTTGTTCTCTTTTGTAAGCTTCCTCTTTGGCTGCTTCTTCTCTTTGTAGCCTCTCCATCTCTTGTTTGTGCTTTTTTATCTCTCGTTTGAAGGCTGCATCTTTGGCTGCTTGTTCTCTGTTATGGGATGACTCCTGGGCTGCTTGTTCGGCCTTAATGCGTTCCATGTGTCTCCTATGTTCATTTTCGTTGTCTATGGCTTGTAGCCTTGCTTTTTCCTTTTTCAGCTCGTCTTTGGAACTCATGGTTCCTGTTTTCTTCTGTTGGGGTGCCCTCTGGTGTTTGTTGTCTGAATTGCCAGCTATCTGCTGTCTCCTGTATTTCTGCCTAGCAACTCGTTTTTCTTCCTCTGGCTCTCTTTGATATGCAATTTAAACAAACAAAGCCCCTGTATTTACCTGTGTGTAGCTGGCTGGGATACTTGACTCCCAAATGGGGAATCCTATTGTTTAACAAAAGACCGTAATGGCTCTTAATGACTCTGTGCAAAAAATGCAAACTGCCAAAGCAGGCAGAAAAAAAAACTTTTCTCTCTGGCTACTTTTAAAACCAAACCCTTCTCTCTTCTAAAAACCCTTAGGAGAGAAAAGAAAAATAATATTCTTATAGGCTCTGGATTCTTATTGCCTCCCACCGCAATGCCACCATGTGGTAAGCTTCTGTCTCAAATCTGGACCTTAGCGTCCAGAATCTGGGTGCTTACATGAAACTCCCCCAAGCTCACTACCAGCTTGGCTCTGATATCGCTGCCACCAACCAGGATTCAGTGCCTGGTACACTTTAGCCCCCCAAACTCGTCCCTGGGGGACCCCCCCAAGACCCAGAACCCCTGGGTCTCCCTATCTCATCCCCAGCTTCCCCCCCTTTCCCTGGGTT
>NW_027426912.1:0-1511 GCF_003597395.2 Chelonoidis abingdonii
ACCAAAAATGGTTCCTTCCTCTCTCCTCTGGGGAACGGTTTGGGGGAAATCAGCTCTCTGAGATTTCCTTTCTTTCCGGCACAGGGAGTGACCTCTGTCTGGATTCTCTCTGTCTCCCATTCAGGTGATGGGATGGTGAATGAGAATGAGGAGAAACCCCAGCAGGAAGATGCTCAGCAAGTAGAACCTCATGAAACGTTATCAGGAAGATCCAAAGGGAAAGTTTCCAGGAGTTGTGCATGCCGAGAAAAAGCAAAAGCCTACGAGACTCAGCAGATGCCAGAGGAAAACTTCAGTAGCCACTCAGACCTTATTACACCCAAGAGAATCAACTTGGAAGGGAGACGCTACACATGCCACGAGTGTGAGAAAAGCTTCAGTGGGACCTCTGCCCTTATCGGACATCACAGAACCCACACTGGAGAGAAACCTTACACGTGCTCTGAGTGCAGGAAAAGGTTCAAGTGGCGCTCACACCTTATCACGCATCAGAGAATCCACACAGGAGAGAAGCCCTACACGTGCTCTGAGTGCGGGAAAAGCTTCATTCATAGTTGGGCCCTCATCTCACATCAGAGAATCCACACAGGAGAGACGCCCTACACATGCGCTGAGTGCGGGAAAAGCTTTGGTTATCACTCAGCCCTTATTGTACATAAGAGAATCCACACAGGGGAAAAGCCCTACACGTGCTCTGAGTGTGGGAAAAGCTTTAATAGCAGCTCTGCCCTGAGCACACATGGGAGAATCCACACGGGTGAGAAACCTTATGAATGCTCTGAGTGCGGGAAAAGCTTTAGTTGGCGTTCACACCTTATCGCACATCACAGAATCCACACAAGAGAGACGGCCTACACATGCTCTGAGTGCGGGAAAAGCTTCATTCATAGTTGGGCCCTCATCTCACATCGTAGAATCCACACAGGAGAGACGCCCTACACATGCACTGAGTGTGGGAAAAGCTTTGGTTATCACTCAGTCCTTATCGTACATCAGAGAATCCACACAGGGGAGAAGCCCTACACGTGCTCTGAGTGTGGGAAAAGCTTTAATAGCAGCTCTGCCCTGAGCAAACACAGGAGAATCCACACGGGTGAGAAACCTTATGGATGCACAGAGTGCGGGAAAAGCTTCAGTCAGCGTACAACCCTTATCATGCATCAGAGAATCCACACAGGGGAGACACCCTACACATGCTGTTAGTGTGGGAAAAGCTGCAGATGGAGCTGACCTGATTATACATCAGAGAATCCACACTGGTGAGAAACTTTATGGATGCTCGGAGTGTGGGAAAAGCCTCAGAAATAGCTCACACCTTATTAGACATTGGAAAATCCACACGAGAGACCTGTAACACATGCCTTGATTAGGGCTGGCCAAAAGTTTGTTGTTTTTTTTAAATAATCACATTTGCTAATTCCCACACAGTGATCTGTGTACCATCTTCACTGTGGTCTCAGGTCCACCAGATGAGTTGCCTGCTTCTGCCTTTTGCAGCTCACCCTTCTTTG
>NW_027426913.1:0-2469 GCF_003597395.2 Chelonoidis abingdonii
TTCCATCAACTTAACTCCCAGCTCTCAAGGAGGTGGATTACCTATGCTGATGGGAGAACGCCCCCCTGTCAGCCTAGGTAGCGTCTACACTGAAGCACTCCAGTGGCCCAGTTACAGCTGCGCCTCTGTAACGGTTGATGTGTAGACGTATCCTCAGGATGTGTGTAATAATGCAGATTCTTAGCCATTGGCTTCATGGTTCAATGACCTATTGTTCCTAGGGGAGAAACATTTCCCCAGGGGAGAAAGAATTCTTGATATTCAGCTCCATAAATGCTTGTTCTCGCTTCTGTATTTTGTATTATTATTTGAGATTTCATATTTGGTTATTTTTTTAGTATTTCATGGTGCTTGGGATCTTGTTTAGTTAATGTAATATGATTAATTGTGCTATAATGAATGTTATTAAAATATATTTGGAACTGGTGTGCTATATGATACCAGCCGTATCTTCCCTTTTGTTTTCAAAACTCTCAGGGGGAGGGGTGACACACCAGGGCACAATCCAGACCTGGGTAGGGAGCTGGGCTGTGTCACCCTTGTCCTGCAACCTCGGTGCCTTGCAATGTTTTGCTAAAGTCATTCCCACCCTGGGCTGCTTGCAAACAGCCGTCCAGCATGCAAACCCCACCCGGAGGGTCTGTGGGGAACTGCAGCCTGTCAGCCACATGCTGGCTGTCACCAGCCTGGGTTATACTGCAGGGTGACCCTAACGCACCCCTAGTCTCAGAGTTCACCCCAGAAATGTGTGGCCTGCATTGCCCAGCCCTCTCCTGGACCATACAAAATATTTCAAGGCTGTCGTTCCTTAAAGGGAACAATATGCCTGGTTATGATATCAAATACTTATTCAGACACTTTGGGTTGAACACACTGGATTAGATAAAACAAGTTGATTCATTACAAAGAGCTAGATTTTAAGTGAGGACAGATAAAAGTCAGAACTGGGTCCAAGAACATTAAAACTCAAACACTCGCCAATGCCTAACTTAGCAAACTGTCCATTCCAAGCAAAGTTTCTCACCACATGCTTCAGCAGTCTTAGGTGATGACTAAGCTGCAAAGGAAAAATTCCGGCTGGATGGTGCCAGCCAACTCCAGACTCCCGGGGCTCAGGCAGTTTCATTGTAGTGCTGACTTCAGGGCCAAAGGAGCGCAGCTTTTCTCAAGCTTGTGAGAGGTCCCCTAGTGGGGCACGTTTGGTTTGACCTCTGCCTTTGTCGATAAAATGAGGGGGTGGAAATCAGGAGCGAAATCCCAGCAAACAGCCCGTGGCTCTGGAACATTTTTTGTAGTGGGGGTGCTGAAAGCCAGCCCCCTTGCCTCCGTCCATCCCTACCCCCCTGAGGCTGGGAGCAGGGCTGTGTCTCTTGGAGGTGGGGACCCAGACAGGGATTATGGGGCTGAGATCACAGCTGGGGTCAGGCATGGGGCCAGGAGTGGAGCCTGGGACTCCTGGGAGTGAGGGGCCGGGCATGGGGCGTGGCCAGGGAGTGAGCCTGGCAGCTGGGGCCCCAGGGGAAGTGCTCTGGGTACAGGGCCCGGCATTGGGCCAGGTACAGGGCCAGCAGCTGGGGAGTGGGGCCAGCAGCCAGGACCCAAGCCCCAGGTGAGATTAGGAGTTGGGGAGCGGAGTGTCAGCAGAGGGCTCGGCCAGGGCATAGCACCCCCAAGTTTTGGATCAGAGTCAGCAGCTAGGGAGCATGGCCAGCACCCCACATAAAACCTGGGGGTGCTGCAGCACCCCCTGCACCCCTACTTCCTGCACCTATCCACTCGTCCTGACTTTGTGGGTCTTTTTCACTCTGTCATTTGCATCTTTGTCAGCTGAAAAACCAACCAAGAGACAGCGACCCCTCCCCGGTCGGGTTGGGCTGTCTGGCCAATGAAAGAGGGCTGGCCTTGCAGGGCCCGATCCTGCACAGCTCGACTGGGGGACAGTCAGTGGGAGGATGCGGGTGAGAAAAGGGGTGACATTGGCTCCTTGGTGCAAAAAGCCCCAGAAGCCTTGGGCCAGCCCAGTGCTCTGGGCGTTCCTGGCTTCCAAAGAGAACTGATCACGTGGAGCGCAGGGGGAAAGGGCTGAGTGGCTCGTAGTTATAAACTGGGGGGGTCAATACTTTAGGGGATCCTATTGGGGTCACCCTAATTATTAGGCTGGTGGCAGCTAGGGTAAGACTTTTATGCATTTAGGGTGGTGCCTGCAGTCAGGGCTCTGAGCCAGAGTGGTCTGGGATTAACACCCAAGCTTGCAGGGAAGAACCCCCTTTACCAGCTGGAGTGAACCCCAATGTCGCTTCCGCCATCCGGGCTCATTGTGCACTCCAGGGCTCCTTGCCTCCCTCCATTCCCCCACCCTGGCATCCCCTGCTACTTCAGGGGCTCCCTGCAAGCCCAGATATCCTCTCCCAGCAGGAGGCGCTGTGGGGAGCAGGGCAGGGGTGCTGGCTGTGGGGGGAGCTCCCAGTT
>NW_027426914.1:0-2423 GCF_003597395.2 Chelonoidis abingdonii
GTGGCAGCTGTTCCAGGGAGGTACTCTCTAGACAGCTGCAATCACAGACCTGGGCTGGAACTCGGAGTAGAGGGCGGGCCCCCGGGGGTTTCCCCCCCAAAAAACCTCCCAACTCCTGATAAGAACACAGGAGGAATTGGACCTGGACTCGTGCTTCTACCAGAGGGGAAAGGTCTCTGGGCCTGTTTCCCTGACCCACAGGGTGAATCTGTGAGGTGGGCAAATACGCCAAATAAGTGCAGGCCCCCACCAGGTAGAGGAGGAACTTGTCAGAAGGAGTAAAATAACACTTCCTTATTTACTTTCTCTCACCAGTCATGATTTTAATAAACGACAGCTACAACTCCCTGGGCTACTTCCCCATGGCCTCCTCCAAACATCATCTTTGTCCTCATCACCGGACCTTCCTCCTGATGTCTGATAACGCTTGTACTTCTCAGTCCTCTAGCAGTATGCCTACTCACTCTCAGCTTCTTGCACGCCTCTTGCTCCCAGTTCCTCTCACACACTTCCACTCCCTGGCTCCCTCTGGCGTTACTAGAGTGAGCACTTTTATAGCATCAGAGGGGCCTTAATTAGAGTAAGGTGCTTAACAGCCTCACCTGACTCTTAGCAGGTTAACTGGAGTCAGGTGTTCTCATTAGCCTGGAGCAGCCCCTCCTCTAGTCACTCAGGGAACAGAAAACTGCTTGTCCAGTGGTCAGTATATCTCCCTTCTACTACTCCGCTGTTCCCAACTGACCTGGATCTATCACACCTCATAATACAAGAACTAGGGGTCACCAAATGAAGTTAATAGGCAGCAGGTTTAAAACAAATGAAGTATTTTTACACATAACGCACAGTCAACCGGTGGAACTCCTTGCCAGAGGATGTTGTTAAGGCCAAGACTATAGAACTAGCTAAATTCACGGAGGATAGATGCATCAATGGCTATTAGCCAGGATGGGCAGGGATGGCATCTCTAGTCTGTTTGCCAGAAGCTGGGGATGGATCACTTGATGATTACCTGTTCCGTTCATTCCCTCTATAGCACCGGGTATTGGCCATTTCAGAAGACAGGATACTGGGCTAGATAGACCTTCGGTCTGACCCAGTGTGGATGTTCTTATAGGGAACAATCATATCCCCTTTCAGCCTTCACTTTGCTATGCTGAACAAAACAAGCTCTTTTAGTTTGCTCACCGATGTTCAGCTCTCCAGTCTAATGATCTTTCTAGTGGCCCTTCTCTGCACCTGCTGCAGTTTGAATTCAGCTTCCCTGAACATGGGTGATCAGAATTATGCTCAGTGTTCCAGGTGAGGTCTTTCCAGTGCCTGGCACAATGGCATTAATACATCTTATCTCTTCTGGAAATACCTCACCTGCTACACATTAGGACCACACATGCCATTTTTATGCCCAGATCAGTGGCATAGCCAGGATGGGACATTTGGGTGGGCCCCAACTTCAGGTGGGTGGGCAATGACCGGGGGGCTGAAGGGCAGGAGGGATCGGTGAGCCCACCCACCCTCCAGCCAGCCTTGGGGACAATGGATGCTCTGACCAGGGACACTGAGGGCCCCAGCACGCACTCAGGTCTGGGAGGAGACGCCACTCTCCAGCACACAAGGCACCCTTCCCCACCCCACTACCCCACACCAGGCCTGGCTCCCAGAGGCAGCAGGCTTTTTTGAGGATCTTCTCTACCACCACCAGCCACCCACCCTTCTCGCAGTTGCAAATTAGCCACTGGGCCAACAGAGCCATGCCCAGGGGCCTCAGCCAATTGAGGGGCCCTGGAAAAAGGGCGCCCCCCACCTGCTCCACTCCAGCTGGGAAGCAGGGCTGGGGCGCACGGGCTTGCACATAGGCAGAGTGGGACAAGCCCCCACACCCCAACCCTGCTCCCTGGGTGGAGTGGGGCAGAGCAGAGCCGGAGCTGGGAGTCGGGCCTGGATGCGAGCCCACTCAGGCCCACAGTACATTTGATGGCTCATAGTCAACCTGTAATCAACCAGCACACCCAGGTCTTTCCCCTCTGTTGTTTCCGACTGATGAGCCCCCCACCTTGTAGCAGAAATTCCTACCCGTCCCCACGTGCAGGGCCTGACCTCACACTCTGTACCGCTACATTTCATCCCACCTCTATCACTCCATCCTCTAGGTCACCCGCGTCTTCCTGTCTAACACTCCGACCGTCCTCTGCAGCGGCACCGCGGCCCAGCTCCCTGCGCTCGGCAAAGGTCATTAGCACCCACCTATTTTTTGCGCCAAAGTCATGACTGAAAATATCAAATCTCGGTCCCGGGCCAACCGCTGAAAGGCTGGAACACTTGTAGGAGCCCCCCGAGATCACACCCTCCGCTCCGGCACAGGTACAGCCCCCTGCCCAGCCCATGAGCACTGACTGGCAGGGGCCCGGGGTCTGCGCTCCCCACCC
>NW_027426915.1:0-1830 GCF_003597395.2 Chelonoidis abingdonii
ACCCCTAGATCCCTTTCTGCCATACTCATTCCTAGACAGTCTCTTCCCATTCTGTATTTGTGAAATGGATTGTTCCTTCCTAAGTGCAGCACTTTGCATTTGTCTTTATTAAACTTCCTCCTGTTTACCTCAGACCAGATGGTGGTAACTGTCCTTTGGGGGATAAAAAGAGAAAAAGTTAGTTGAGATGGGCTGGAGTGGTTTTTAAAGTCTGATCCTGTTTCCTTGAAGACAAGATATATGCTCACAAAAGGGGAGGGAAAAGAATGAAGAATAGCTTCTGTGTCTAGTGTTGACTTTTATTTGAAAGCTTACTGCTGAAGAAACATAAGCGTAGCCAGTGGTCTTAACCACCACTCTGAGACCTGACAAATTTGTACTAGCATCGGACTATGTATGGCATTGCTTATTGTTATAGGCTTACAGCAATTTTGCAAAATAAATAGTTTTAGCTAGCTAAACCAGACTTTCTTTAAACAGAAGTGAAAAGAGGAGAGAGCAGGAAAAAAGAAGAAATAAGCTGGGAAAGGAAAAGGACACAGTGGGTGTGGGGCATGACAACAAGAACAAAAGTCTCCTATCCCATGTGGTTTAGCCAAAATCAGTGAAGGTGATGCCATCTGGATCCCTTTCTCTGGCCTGGTCTGGTCAGGAATTCTTTCAATATCAAGGTGACAAAGATGTCATGGTGGATCCTGGGTTCCCAGGAGCCAGTGAGGGTGGCAGCCATGACAGTGAAGTTGACTTCTTCTGGTCTACCCATCTCCCAGCCAACAGCTGTCAGACTGCTTGAATCTCCCTGCCATAGTCTTTTCCTTTGAGGACCCAAAAGGAGGTGATGAGTGGAACAGCCTATCACCCCATTATGTGGTTCTCCAAATAAGGCTTAATGTTAACCCATGAATATTGAGTTCTTAATTTCCAGTCCCACACTTCTCTTGTCTAATATTACCACCAACCTTGAATTATATCAGTAAGTCTTTTTGTATGGATTAATTCAGTCTTTCTGCATTCCTTGTGCACCTTTTCCTACCAACGTTTCTTGTTATACACTATTGTGAAATTTTGTAAGCTTTTTCTCAGTTTTCACAGTTCAGCTCACAATTAGGGTAAATTTGTTGGCTCAATTATTACAATAGTCTATATGGCACAACTCCATTCTCTTCACCCCTTTTGAGGAAGGTTAAAAGGCTGTTACCTCCACCCCTTCTTACCTCTAACATCTCCTGGAAATGGAGTTGTCAGGGTCTGTTTCCCACTTCGAACTTTAGCGTCCAGAAAATGGAGACCTGCCACCACCCCAAAATATAGTATTAGGGTACACTCTCTGTCCCCCAAAACCTTCCCTGGGGAACCCAAGACCTAAACCCCCTGGGTCTTAAAACAAAGGGAAATGAACCATTCCCCCCTCCTTTTTTCCTCCCAGATTTTCCTCTCCCTGGGTTACACTGGGAGATCACTATTATTCAAATTTCCTTTAATCTTAAAACAGAGAGGAAATTCACCTTCCCCTCACCCTTCTCTTCCCCTCTCAGACTCTCCTTGAGAGAGAGACAGTGATCCTAACACAGAGAGAAATTAACCTTTCCCTCCCCCTTCTCTCCTTTCCCGCCACCAATCCCTGGTGAGTCTAGACCTCGTCCCCTGGGGTCTCTCACAAGAATAATAAAAAAAAAATCAATCAGGTTCTTAAAAGAAAAGCTTTTAATTAAAGAAAGAAAAAAGTAAAAATTATCTCTGTAAAATCAAGATGGAAAAATGTTTACAGGGTCTTCAGCTATATAGACTAGAGGGACTTCCTCCCCCTAGCATAAAATACAAGTTACAGCA
>NW_027426916.1:0-6760 GCF_003597395.2 Chelonoidis abingdonii
TTTTTTTTTTTTTTTTTTTTTACTGTGTGCATATGTGTGTAGTGCTCCACAGCTGTCCTGGATCAAGCTCTGTATCCACACAGACAACTGGCTTTACCCCATAGCTATGAAACTCCTTGACAGCCAAAAGCTCTAGATATTTCCACCCCTTAGGATCTGAAGCTTAAAAGTTCCTGTTTTAAAAAATGTGTTGGGGAAATGAATATGTAGGCTCTCTCTCTCTCTCTCTTTTTTTCCATTCTAGTTATTAACTTTAAGCTGATTGTATAGGGGGCTCATTTTGTGAAAGGTGGTAGGGAAATTTTAAGATTGCTTTGTGTTATATCTGTTGCATAAATATTCTTGCTTTCTCCTCTAACCCCACTCCAAGTTGAAGGTACAATTGACACAACTGACTTACAGCCATGCACCAGAAGGAATTTATTATTTATTTGTATAAAGCAAGCATTGTTGCAGCTTCCAAAAAGACAAGCATTAAGATTTCTGGACTATGCTCTTTTCTTGTTCGGGGAGCATCTTACACATATGTAAGTGAGTCATCTCTGTATTCTAAAATTCAGAATAGGCTCAGGGTTTCTGTTATTGCTCTGTTGCAATCTATTGCAAAGATTCATAAAAATGGCAAAGCCCACAGCATAGCTTACAAGCATGTAGGGGTAATAGAGGCCTTCAGAAAAAACACACCTGTGTTCAAGATCTCAAGTCGAACTGAATCTCGCTTTGCTGCTTCCAGACACTGGTCCCAACTGCATCTGGCCCTACAAAGTCATTAAAAGTCCCAGTGTAAAAACATGTCACTCAAAAGTCAGCGTGCATGATCCCAGCCAGGTGCTACACCTTGTAGGATATTCTGGCTTAATGAAAAGTGTGCCATGTTACATTTAGAAGGCACTCCAACTTGACACAATAATTGATGTGGTCATTAAGTGATTGTTAAACCGACTCATTAAGCCTAGCTCATTCATGCATTGTGAATGTCCCTAACATTTAACCCTACACTGGCAAGTTTCATTGCTGATATTTATTGCTGTAAGCTTGTTGACTTCACATCTGTTAAGATATGCCTCAGTAAATACAAATTATTTAAGTCCATGATTCCCAAACTATGGACTGTGGGCAGTCAAAGGTTCATGGAGGGCTATGGAAGGCAGTTTAGTCATGTGGTGATGGTTCTCCTCCTTGCTTCCAGTTGCTAAATAGCCTTAAAGCAAGCTAAAAATACATTGGATACTTTCCTCATATATTACTCTCTCTGTAAGCAATTGCTATTGCAGCCAGAGGAATGTTATTCAGATAGGAGGGAAGGTGGTCTGTGAGGTCATCTCTGTCTTAAGATGCAGTCCACGCTATGAGAAAAAATATGAGAATCCTGATTTAAATGATATGAAATTATTTTTAATTCTTCGGTACTTTATATTGTCCATTATTCATCACTGACAGCTAGGTGTGCGTCCAAGAACAAAGTATGGACAATGAAAGTTTGCAACACAGGTGCGAGCATGTGCTTGCTCAGCCAACCTGCATTCTCAAAAGGCACTAGAAGTGCCGAAAGAAAAAGCTGCCTAAAGCAGCTTTGTTGTTTTCTTGTGTGTACCCAACTAGAGAGCTCTGCATTCTGTGGCTTGTGTGCTGGACCTGCAACTGCAAATGAGACACTCAGTGGGGTCTATCACAGGCATTGGATCGAGGCTATGACAAAGTTATCTGTGCTCTGTCTGTCTGTCTGTCTGCACCAACACCAGCTGGGGCAAATATCTTCTGTCCTATAGTCCTAACCCAGGGATCCCCAATGTGGTGCCCACGGGCACCATGGCACCCACAGGGGCATCTAAATGTGCCTGCGTACTGGCCAGCGGTCAAGCATCGCGAGAAATGCGCCAAACTTCGGCGGCATTTCAGTGGCAATGCCTCTGGTGACCCGGCAGCGCATACCGAAGTGTTCGTGTCCATAATGCCGCTGAATTTTGGCGGCATTCGCGGAGCAATGCTCGACCACCGCCATGTCCTTCAGTCTGTGCGCCTGCGATGTATGAAAAGGTGTGATGATTACTGCGGCTAACTCAACTCCGATCAGACCCCAGTGTCTGTGAATTTCTTGAAGGCTTAGATAAGATCTCAACTGCTAAGCTAATACCCAATGGTGTTAGGCCTGGTCTACCTGGCGGGACGATTCTATAGATACCGAATAGAACAGCGTGCTGAAGTCGACATACATTAAGAGTCGAATTAAAATGATCTTAGCCTCCTCTCGGCGCTAGATCGATGGCCGCTGGCTCCCCCGTCGACTTTGTTCTTGCCTCTCGCATGCTGGAGTTCACGCGTCGACAAAGGAGAGCATCCTTGGGATCGATTTATCGCGATCTCAGCTAACATGCGCTTGATGATTGATCGCTACCCGTCCGATACCGGGCGGGTAGATGTAGACGTACCCTTAGTAAAGCTTTAGGCTCTCTATACTCTAGCTGGGCTAGGGTCTCTAGGGGGAAGATAGCATCACAACGAGCAGGCATGGTTACTAACTAGCACTCTGTATAGTGTGCAAAGTGAAGCCGTGGGCTAGTGTTGTCTCTGTTGTTGATATTACTGACACCCTGCGAGTGGCTGTAGAGATGGAAGAACATCAGCGATTGATGTGGCTTGCTGTAAGCAGTTAACAGATGTAGTACAGGAGTTACTCCTTACTTACATCTGTGTGAGTGAGAAGCAGGATTATTTCCTTCATGTGCTTGTCTTGGATCTGTTGACTGTGTCTACCCAATCATGTACAAACTAATTACTCTTCACTTTGCTTCAGGAGACACACCCATCCTTTAACAACAAGAGTTGTTTTGTATTCCTGAATTGTAAAAAAAAAAAAAAAAAAAAAATATGATTAGTTGTGTGTTATCGTTCCCACTGGTTATGTATCTGCAAACAGTCCTGTATTTCCTTTACAATTCCCATTGCAGAAAGTGGCAGACTGTACTGCAGAAATTTTAGTCATGTCTGACAATGTCTTAGAGAGCATTCTGGTGCCACTCAGTTCCAAGTGGGAGATGTAGTGTTAAAGGAATTTTATTGAAAGTAAATTTTAGTTTATAATGTGAAAATTGAAATGTATTAATTGCTAGTAAACGCACTGCAAACTTCAATTTAATCAAAGTACTGTAGGCAGGTGAAAGGGGGGAGGAATTATATTTTAATAATTACCTAAATTTATTTGTTTAAAGTAACTGAGAACCATTTTTAAATTTTTAGCTTAATAGCTTTTAGATGGCCTATTTATGGATTTTTGGTCCACAGTTTGCGAGAGGTCTTTTTATATAGGAAACGCTTTATATCCAAAACAAAGATTTAATGTTGTGAACTTGCATCAGTGACAGAGTGCCCAGTAATTGTACCTGAAGCACAATTAAACAAATGTCGTAAAAAAAACAAAAAAAAAACACACACTTTTGCCATAACTATGGATAGTAAAAGGAACAGCCGTAAGTTACATGGTTGTGTCAATAAAGAAGCTATTGCTGAATCACGACACAACGGACGCCTGGTACTCTCTTTCACCCTCACACTTCTGATCTAGTTCTTCTTTCCAATATATACTCAGTCTATGAACATTATCTATGCAGAACGCAACTGACTAATCTATCAATACTGCCACTCAGTCACTGCGTCAGAAAACGTGCCCACAAAATATCCACACATGTTCTCAGTATACCAGGTGCGTATTCAGCAAGTGAGCCAACATGAGTTCTCTCCATGAGAATAGGAGAATTTGGACCCTCACATACAAGTATCTCTGCCAGGCCCGCCTCCCTGATCGAGCTTGCATGTTCTTCCAGAGCACTACAGAGATTTTTCGTCCGAAGTGCTGATCTAGTCCCTCATTCTAGCTCTGTTCTTGACCGTACTAGGATGTCCTGCCCAAAGTGAAAACAGGGTCTGTTTGGGGCTCTCCTCTTACTTTGCATGGTAGTTTGGAAGTTAGTTGGAGCGATGGTTGTGAATCTATATCATTGAAAACTACGTTATCATTTGCAACCTCATCTGCCCGCTTTGCTCAGTGTCGGTATGAAAACTACATGTGCCTGGTCCAATGGAAATGATGTCTCTGAGGGACACTGAACCCCCTAGATCCTCTGTTTTAACTCAACCCTAGTCTTTCTTTAAAAAACTGAAGTGATGTTGACTATAGATAAATGCCTGGAGGCCTTCCTGGTCTCCTGCTATGCACTGGCTGATTCACTCAGTCAGAGCTTGCATTTTTAAATTAAGTCCCAGAAGTTTGCAAGAAGTAACAAATAAATAAATCTTTAAAAATTTAAACTTGAAGAAAATGTGCTAGAGATTAATAAGGCAGTAGCTGAATATTACAAGATCTTGATTTAATTTTCTCTCCAGGAAGCTCCATATACCTGTGCATACAGATCTAATCATTTCTCTGGCTCTGGAATGCCGTCCCACTTGGCTGTGACATCGTGCCAGGGGAGCTCATTTTAGCAACCACAGAATTCAGTGAACCTGATCATTCTTCCCATACTAAAGCCTGCTGGAGTCGTTAGTCTTTTATGAAACAGCATGCCAATTAGGCACCTGGATTCCATAGTGATTATAAATCCTTAAAAATAATTAGCTATATAAATTTACATTCATTTTTTAAATAAAATTGAGACTTTAGTAACTATCATTAGATGACTGTTAATTGCCAATAATTGACTTTATTATTTTCCATTAGCAGGAAAGTATGTGAGCTATTATGGAAAGAGAAAAGTAGTGATGTTTCTAATTATAGATAAAATTAAAGAATAAATTTATCCATTTCCAGATAGTAGATCTCTTGTAAACTGGTGTGACTTCCAGTGACCATTTCAGTGTCTGAGATTCGAGGATGTGCATGGACTAGGAACAGTCAGTTAACTGAGGAATTTTTCAGTTTCCTAACGTATAGAAGTGTTGAGGGACCAGTACACAGATTTTGTTTAGGGAAGCCTTGGATTGTATTTAACAAAGTTGGGGGAAATCATGGACAAAAATCATCCATTTGGAAAATGATTTAGATTTCACTGTCTTTAAACTTCAGCATTTGTGTCCTTTTTCTCCCCCCGCCCCCCCCCGACACACCTACATCCTCATACATAGTGGAAGTCTGTTCAAGTATATACAGGTGGTCAAAATATATTCGTGATGCTCAAGGTCTCTTAGTGCTTTACAGTGGTATCTTCCTGCCAGTTACATATTCATTGTCAGAACATGATTTCTTATTCAACAGTTGCCGCATTTTCGCATCAGGTTCCCACACCTCAACCTGCTGTCCCACCCTGCACTCTCTCCTACACCCAAACTCCCTCCCTGAGCCCACCCCCTCTCCAACACCCCTGCCCCCTACCCCAGCCCTGATCCCCCTCCTGTGCTCCAAACCCCTTTGCCCCAGTCTGGAGCCCCCTCCTGCACCCTCATCTCCGGGCCCATCCCAGAGCCCACACCCCCAGCCAGAGCCCTCCCCTCCTTCTGCACCCCTGGCCCAGCCCAGTGAAAGTGAGTGAGGGTGGAGGAAAGCAAGCAACGGAGAGAGCGGAGGATGGAGTGAGTAAGGGGGCGGGCAGGGCCTCTTAGAAGGGGCATGACAGGGGTGGGGTCTTGGGGAAAGGGTGGAGGAAGGCTTTTGGTTTTGTGTGATTAGAGAGTTGACAAGCCTAACGGTGGCCCAAACGTGTCTGGCACTGTGCTCAGAAAAACCCATGCTGATTAATGGGAACATGGAGCAGAAGTTGGCTGTGCTTATTTACTTCCCTCCAAATGTTACAAAAAGGCCACCCTGGTGTTCTTTCTGCAGCAGCAGTTGTTAAGCGCGGCCTACGAGGGTATGTCTGCATTGCAAAGTTAGCCCTGGGCTCTTACTCAGGTGTTGCCCCAATCCCCTGCTCCTGTCCACACACACAGGCCTCTCACCCAAGTTTTGTGCTGCTTTAAACCTGTGCTGGTTAGCTCGGCAGGGGATCTAGGCTGCAGCTCAGGGTCCACTTTTACTTGGATTGGTAACCTGCCTGCTTTGCAGTGAGGAGGCTGGGTAAATCACTTCCCCTTCCAAAGTCCTTTTCCCTTTTGGGAAACTTACTCTAGTATGTCAGGATTCACAGGTATAAGACTTTCCAGTTAATAAGATGTACAGTCTCTGAGTTCTCCTTTAAGAGAATCTATAGACAACTGGCTTGTTTATAGTAATTAGGTATGGCTAAACCCTGGGTCACGATTTATTTTCAACACCTATCTGCGGCGACTGGCTTGTGTCTGCTCTGGTGAGCCCTTGTGGGTGGTGGAATTTCACATGCTTTCTTCCCCCCAGCAACCCTGTGGTCAGAGCAGCTAACTCTGAGTCACAGCAGCTTTCTTCCTGGTTACTGCCCCTTCCTATAACCTAGTCTCCCATTTAAGGTTGTTTTTTTCCGAGTAGAGCAGGTTCTGTAGGCATGCCTATTTAGCACTGGTTGAGCCCAGAGGAGCTCATTAGTTTTCTTCTGGATCAGGATGGGGACATGTCCTGTCACAGCTACACTAGACTCTTTCCAATAGCTTCAAAGAGTCCTGTGGCACCTTATAGACTAACAAACGTATTGGAGCATGAGCTTTCGTGGGCAAATACCCACTGCATCGGATGCATGTAGTAGATCCAGACTAACATGGCTACCCTTCTGATACTTTCCAATAGCTGTAAATAAAGGTATATGGGAAGCAAGAACCGCATCAGCAGTTACTGAAAAATTAAGTTGCAGGTATTTAAAAA
>NW_027426917.1:0-1076 GCF_003597395.2 Chelonoidis abingdonii
GGGGGGGGGGGCTGTCTCTGAGTACGCTGCCCCCTCCATGCAGAGTTTGAGCGGACTCACTACCCCGACGTCTTCGCCCGCGAACGCCTGGCCGCCAAGATCGACCTACCTGAGGCCCGGATCCAGGTGAGGGAGACCCCCCCATGGCCCCCCCACCCCAAGCGAGACCCCTAAAGCCCAGGGACACCCCCCAATCCCCAGAGGTGGCCCCCTGCCCTAAAGGAGACCCCCCTGGCTCCAGGGTTACCCCCTCAGCCCCCAGTGGAGAACCCCCTGCTCCAAGGGAGATCCCTGATGCCCCAATGGGGCCCCCCATTCACCACCCCAAGGGAACCCCCCACAGGCCCCCTGGGGGGACAGTGCTGTCTGGGGGCCCCCCTACCTGCACAGGGACCCTGATGCCTCCCCCCCTTGCAGGTCTGGTTCTCCAACCGACGGGCCAAGTGGCGGCGTGAGGAGAAGCTCCGCAACCAGCGGCGCCAGGCGGGCGGGTCCGGGCACCTGCCCCTGGGGACCGGGGCCTTCCCTGGCAGTGGGGCCTTCCCGGCCGTGCCCCCCACCGGGTCAGGTACCCCCTGCTGCTCTCTGGCATCCCCCCACTGCCCCCTGGTACCTTTTCTGCCCCTGGGTACCCCCTGGTACCCCCCACTACCCCCGGGTACCCCTCAGTGCCAACCCAGTACCCCTAATTCTCCTGGGTACCCCCCACTACTCCCAGGTACCCTCTACTGCTCTCTGGCATCCACCCATTGCCCCCCGGTACCTCTTCTGCCCCTGGGTACCCCCCACTACCCCCCGGTACCCCTCAGTGCCAACCCAGTACCCCTACTGCTCCTGGGTACCCCCCACTACCCTCAGGTACCCTCCACTGCTCTCCGGCATCCCCCCATTGCCCCCCGGTACCTCTTCTGCCCCTGGGTACCCCCCACTACCCCCCGGTACCCCTACTGCTCCTGGGTACCCCCCACTACCCCCAGGTACCCTCCACTGCTCTCCGGCTTCCCCCCATTGCCCTCCAGTACCTCTTCTGCCCCTGGATACCCTCCACTACCCACAGGTACCCCCCACTACCCCCC
>NW_027426918.1:0-1694 GCF_003597395.2 Chelonoidis abingdonii
CTGGGTGCACGTCTGGTCCCTCTTAGCCCCAAGAGCGAACAATGAACAAAACAAAAAACACAAACAAAGACTTCCCTCCACCAAGATTTGAAAGTATCTTGTCCCCCCATTAGTCCTCTGGTCACGTGTTAGCCAGGTTCACTGAGCTTCTTAACCCTTTACAGGTAAAAGAGACATTAACACTTAACCATCTGTTTATGACAGGAGGTCTGGCATTTGTTGCCACAAATATGATGAGAGGTTCCTTTATTTGCCACTCCCTATCAACAAACTTTAAAAGAAAAATAAATATTTCTGATGTATAAGAAAAAAAACAGTGTAACTGATCCAAATACAGGGTGTGGCAAAGAAGTGCTATGGTACACTAGTTCCCTAGATGTTCAGGAGCATGGGGAGCATACCATAGTTCAGAGGCACATGCCATAGGCACTCCCAGAGTTAGGCCCTTCAGCCTCTAGTCCCTGGTGAGTTCCCACAAATATTCAGAGCCTGATGAATAACTAAAGGATTGCTTTACTAGGGCTGTCAAAAATGAACAGTGCAATTGTCCTAGGCACAACTGCTTTTAACATTTCCAAATTAAAAGAGGGAAACAACACACAGCAGTTCCTATCCACACTCTATGGACAGCTCAGTGCCAGAATACAAAAGTGGCGCTCTTCCGGCCTAGTGCCAGGGATACTTAGTCCAGGCCACTCCTCTCTCGTAGGCAATCATACACTGGTCTGCAGAACCCTCGTCCTGAGTCCAGTCGTTTTGTCCAGCACCTTTTCCGTACAGCCACTTCTGACTATCCATCAGCCATTGCTACCACTGGCTCCCTTGCCAGGAACCACTGATCTAACTCTCAGCACTTCAGTCCCAGCTACTAAACTTTTTGCCTTATTTCCACAGCCGGTACTTTGGCTTGCTACTCTTGCTCATAGGAAGCCTCCCGCTTCCTACTCAGCCAAGTCTCCCAAAATCTCTGATATTATTCCTTTTCTTGTGCTGGAGGGATTAGAGAGTCCTTTGCTAGTTGGAGATTACACTGAGGTTTACACTGTGGCGAGTAAGGACCCAGATGGTTTATTACAATAGGGTGTTTTGGTTTTTTTACTCTCTCACACTATAACTATTAAAGTTGTTTACTGAAGGGGGGCCAAATTCACCGATGGAGTAAGTAGCCAAGAGTTCGCTGAAAACATTAGAATTACTCCTGCTTATGCCAGTAATGGTTTGGCTCCAATTTTACTAGCAAACCTCCATAGTACCTAGTAGCAAACTACAGAACCCATATGCTTTTCATTTCATTTCTCAACAAATGTGTCTTCATGAAATCTGGCATGTTTGTTTTTTGCTGCTGCCACAGATAGGCTCCCTAATGCAAGGCAAACTTAGCAAACATTGTTCTCACACTGCACTCCGAGCATGTATTATATTAGCACATTTTACTAAATTAACACTGTGGTGTAACCTGCTGACATGAAATAAGAATTCCAGGACAAGGAGAGACTTCTACAACTCCAGGCTGTTTTCAAACACAGTAATAAACTTATATTCTTAGAAGTCGTGCCTACAGAATTACATTGCTTCTTTTATAACCTACAGCAATCTGGTTTGCATTAAACTTTGGTTCATCAAAATACAGAATAACGACTTTTTTTCCTGTCAAGCTATAACATTCTTGTTCACATCTGCAGTGGCCCATAGCA
>NW_027426919.1:0-1917 GCF_003597395.2 Chelonoidis abingdonii
TGTGTACAATACACATTAATCAGTTCAAATTAACCATTTACCTATGCCATATTTCAGAAGGATTTGTTGAATTTTAGTTCCTGACTTAAAGTGCAGATTGACAAATTCTCAGACATTTATACATTTTATTAAATAAAATAGAATTAAATGACAGAATAAAAGTAATAATATTTACTATGTTTGTGTGAATATATTTAATTTCTCACAGAGGAAGAATGATCTGATGTTTGGGCATTCACCTAGGAATTGAGAAACCTGGGTTCATTCCCTGCTCTTTCACAGACCTTCTGTGAGATCGTGGGCAAGTCATTTAGCTTGTCTATGCTTAAGTTCCCATCTATAATGTGGACAATTGAACTTCCCTACCTCACGGGTGTTGTGAATAGAAATATCTTACAGATTGTGAGGTGTTCAGCTACCACAGTTTCGAACACCGTAGATGGTAATCAAGAAATCTTAGCTCAAAACTCAATAAATTTATGTCTCGTCACAGAGTAATACAATGTATTTTATATTATTCTGGGGAAGTGATTTTAGTATCTATATGAAACTATGGGTCCATATTCTAATCATGCTTCATATGGACATGAAAGTAATGAGACACAAAAATCATGTTAGGGATAAATGGAGAGGACACGACTTTATTTAAAAATTAGTAACTGACTGTGAGAACCAACCCACACAACTGGCAGGATTGTTCCAATTCAGTTCTCAATGGGCACCAACGGCCCCTGATTTTACTATAAGTCTGAGGTCATCCTCTCTATGAACCCTCAGGCTTGTCAGGGGCCCTGACTGAAGCCAGATTCCTGACCCATTTCTCCTTTCCACACCAGATGTAGGAGAGATAAGAAGCTATGCCAGACACAGAAGCATACCCCCTGATTATCCATCCGTGTGCCCAGCTCTAATGCCCAAGCATCCCATTGGAATACAGGAATCTCAAATCCAATCCTTTCTAACCCACCAACTGCACTGGAACTGGCCTAAAATGTGTAAATTGTAACATAATTTCCACCTCCCCCCAACCTGATCCCCTGGGTGAGGAATGGGAGACAACAAAAAAATCTACACAGAAGTTTGCCTACATGGGGCAAAATCCTTTCCAGACCCTCAAACTAGTGATCAGTATAGCCCCCAGTGACCACAGATTCAGCAATTAAGTAAAAGGTAGGAAAGGTGGAGCTAAAACGGGAATTCTACAATGGCTACTCCACTTAAACATCAATCTCTCTAACATTTTTCCACCACCAAATGGAAAAAATCACCCAGCTCCAGCATCACCCTCACTGCCCAAGGGCAGCAGAAGTGGATAGGAAAGCCCCAGAATCTGGACTCAGATGCAACATGTAACTCGTCATCCCTCAAAACCGTACATTATGAGGAAAGAAGGTGAAAGAAAGCACTGAAAGCAAAGTAGATGGGGTGGGAGGAAAGGAAAGGATGCACACAGAACATTGCCTCAGCTGCTCTCATTTGAGTTTCTTCCCTGAGCCTCAGCCATATGTGGTGTCTACACTTTTTCTTGCTTATTAAAGCCCCATCTCAGCTAGCAAGGTGAGTATTTTATCAGTTTTATGTTATGAAATTGTCAGTAACAGTTTAACTAAAAGTAATTCTAAAGTGAGCAAAGTAGATATGCAAAAAAGTACTTAAAATCAAATTATGCCTGCCTGATAATTTATAATCAAGCCTATTCTTTTTTCTCTCTCACAGCCCCCTCCCTCTCTGTGCTTTTAATTATTCTAAACATTCTAGTTCTTCAGTAGTTGTAACTACAAGTAATTTAGAATTCTAGTATTAGTTTACTGTAAAGTGATATAAGGAGCAAAGAATCCTGTGGCACCTTATAGACTAACAGACGTTTTGGAGCATGAGCTTTCGTGGGTGAATACCCACTTCGTCAGATGCATGTAG
>NW_027426920.1:0-971 GCF_003597395.2 Chelonoidis abingdonii
GTCCTCTGGAATGGTGGCCAAGGCATGAAGGGGCATACAAACTTTTAGCATATCTGGCACATAAATAGCTTGCAGTGCTGGCTACAAAAGTCCCATGTGAATGCCTTCTCTCACTTTCTGGCGACATTGTAAATAAGAAGTGGGCAGTATTATCTCCTGTAAATGTAAACATACTTATTTGTCTTAACGACTGGCTGAACAAGAAGTAGGACTGAGTGGACTTGTAGGCTCTAAAGTTTTGCATTGTTTTGTTTTTGAATGCAGTTATGTAACAAAAAAAAAATCAATCTACATTTGTAAGTTGAACTTTCACAATAAAGATTGCACTACAGTATTTGTATGAGGTGAATTAAAAATACTATTTCTTGTTTTTTATAGTGAAAATATTTGTAATGAAAATATAAAGTGAGGACTGTATGCTTCATATTCTGTGTTGTAATTGAAATCAATATATTTGAAAATGTAAGAAAACATCCAAAATATTTAATACATTTCAACTGGTATTCTCTTGTTTAACAGTGTGATTAAAGCTGCAATTAATCACGATTTTTTTAATGGCCATTAATATTTGAGTTAATCATGTGAGTTAACTGTGATTAACTGACAGCCCTAGTATCTATACATACTGTGCCTTGTTTAATGCAGCAGTGTCACTTGCCAGCAAGAGCTGGCACAATGGTTTTAAAAAAAAATATATAGTTAAAGAACACTTTTTGTCACTAGTATAAAAATAGCACTAGAGCTCAGAGCTGCTCTGCGTGGGTTTTGTTCACTTACATAAACCCAGGACTGAAGGAGGCACAAAGCTGGCAAGGAATGGAGGGGAGGCTCAGTCCAGCTGCGGTGTGTGCTGGGAGGGGTTGAGGGGGGCCGTAGCCCAGAGCAGCGTGTGAGGGGCAGAGGAGGGGGGCCCTAGCCCGGAGCGGTGTGTGAGGGGCAGAGGAGGGGGGCCCTAGCCTGGAGTGGTGTGT
>NW_027426921.1:0-1499 GCF_003597395.2 Chelonoidis abingdonii
ACCCAGAGTAGAGGCCAGGCCCGGGTTCCCCCCAACCCACCACCACAGGAACATCTCCTGGGAGGAGAAGTCAGGCCCCTGTCAGGAAGGAGGCTGAACAGAGACTGTGGGAGTTCTCTCACCAACCTCCTTGCAGGCCTATGATGAAAAGGGCTCAGTAGACTGTAACCCGGCCCTAGAGAGAGAAGGGCTACGTGGAGGGTCACAGTGAGCCACTGAGGCTAGCGTAAACCGCCTAGAAGCGCAGGACCCACGGGAGCAAGGTCAGAGCTCTGCCACAGCGCACACACACAAGCACACACACACAGCTTCAAAAGGGCTAATTTCCCAAAGTTGTGGAAAACTACGAATGAAATTGATTGGGATGAAAAATGTAACTGGAAAAATGTGATTGAAAAAAGGGGAAAATAAGATAGCAATCGGTATACTTTAGAAGTTATGAAGTGTATAAAATTGATTAGGGAAGCTAAAACCAACAGGGAATAATCCATAGCTGACAAGGTTAAGGACAAAAAGGGGGAGTTTAAATATATTAGGAACAAAAGAAGTCCTAGTTTAGGCCCATTTCTAGATGGAAATGGTAAAACTTAATAATGATGCAGAAAAGGCAGATGTGTTCAATAAATATTTCTGTTCTGTATACTGTATTTGGAAAGAAGGAATGATATTCTCATATCGTATGAGGATGATGTGCTACATTCCAGTATGTTAGTAACAAGGGAGGATGTTAAATATCATCTTCTAAGGACAAATGTTTTTAAATCAGCAGGCCTGTAAAACTTGCATTCAAGATTTCTAAAAGAGCTGATTGAGCTCTCTAGCCCACTAGCATTAATTTTCAATAAAGCTTGGAATACTGAGAAAATTTCAGAAGACTTGTAGAGTGCTGATACTGTGTCAGTACTGAAAAAGGAAAGCAGGATAACCTAGGTGATTACAGGCCAGTTAGCCTAACATCAATCCTGAGCAAAACAATGGAAAAGCTGATAGAAGATTTAATCAATGAAGAACTAAAGGATCGGAATATAATTAAGGTGAGTCAATGTGGTTTTATGGAAAGTAGGACTTGTCAAACAAATCTGATTTCATTCTTTGATGAGATTATAAATTTGGCTGATAAAGTGAACGGTGTAAATACAATATACTCAGACTTTCGTAAGGCATTTGACATTCTGACTTAAAAAAATAGTGCTACACAATATCAACAAAGCACACGGTAGGGTTAAGGGTTTGCTAAGAGACAGACCTCAAAAGTAGTTGTCAATAGCGTCTTGATTACAATGTACAAATATCTTCACGCAGAGTGAGTACCAGGTACTAAATGGTTTGTTAGTGAAGAAAGGCAGAACACGAACCAACACTTAGAAGCTGAAGCTTGGTTACTAGCTGCCATCTGGAGAGATCACAGCGAGGCCAGACGAGCTCTTTGAGTAGCTTACAAACATCAGTAGGAGGAAGCCAAGGAGATAGAGTCACCTGTCCAACAAGTTGCAGTGGGG
>NW_027426922.1:0-2373 GCF_003597395.2 Chelonoidis abingdonii
CTGGGCTGCAGGGAGCGGGGTGGGGGCTCAGCAGGGGTTACTCTCCCCGGTGGTCGGTACTGACCCCAATGCCCCAGGGCGGTGTGGTGGGGAGGAGGCTTTATCAGTCAAGTCTTCATCACTCAAGATCATTAAAGAAGTGAAGGAGCCTTTTACAAGAGTTGGAGCATTGGCAGAGCTGTGGGGGCAGGGCCAGGCAAGCATGGGCTGCGGGTCGGGAGTGAGGGGCACCAGCAGAGCTGGGGGAGGCAGGGCCGGGCTAGCAGGGGGCTGCAAGTCAGGAGTGAGGGGCACTGGCAGAGCTGTTGGGGGGCGGGCTGGGCTAGCAGGGGCTGCGGGTCGGGAGTGAGGGGCACCAGCAGAGCCAGGGAAGTGGGGGCCCAGGGCTGGGAGAGCAGGGGGCTGCGGGTCGGGAGTGAGGGGCACCAGCAGAGCTGGGGGAGTCAGGGCTGAGCTGGCAGGGGGCTGCAGGTCAGGAGTGAGGGGCACCGGCAGGGCTGGGCTGGCAGGGGCTGCAGGTCGGGAGTGAGGGGCACCAGCAGGGCTAGGGGGGAGCCCAGGGCTGGGCTGGCAGGGGCTGCAGGTCGGGAGTGAGGGGCACCGGCAGAGTTGTGGGGGCAGAGCTGGGCTGGCAGGGGGCTGCGAGTCGGGAGTGAGGGGCACTGGCAGAGCTGGGTGGGGGGCGGGGCTGGGCTAGCAGGGGCTCCGGGTCGGGAGTGAGGGGCACCAGCAGAGCTGGGCTAGCAGGGGCTGTGGGTCGGGAGTGAGGGGCCCCGGCAGAGCTGGGTGGGGGGCGAGGCTGGGCTTGCGGGGATGTTGGGGGGTAAGGTGCCAGTCCCCAGCCAGGGGGCCCCAGGGCGGCTCCCTGGCCGCGAGCTGATGCCCTGTCTCTCCCCCCCAGACACCTTTGCCAGCAAGGTGGCTGCTCTGCAGGACCAATGCGCCGATGCCTCCATCGGCAACGTGACGGGGAGCAACGCGGTGAACGTGTTCCTGGGCCTGGGTGTGGCCTGGTCGGTGGCCGCCATCTACTGGGCCGCGCGGGGCCAGGACTTCCAGGTGCAGACGGGCACCCTGGCCTTCTCCGTCACCCTCTTCACCATCTTCGCCTTCGTCTGCATCAGCGTGCTCATGTACCGCCGCCGGCCGAGCATCGGGGGCGAGCTGGGGGGCCCCCGGCCGGCCAAGCTCCTCACCGCCGGCCTCTTCCTGGGCCTCTGGCTCCTCTACATCCTCTTCTCCAGCCTCGAAGCCTATTGCCACATCCGGGGCTTCTAAGCCAGCGTCACCGGGGGGGGGGCACTGCCCCCTGTCCACCGTCCCCTTTGCCCAGAGACACTGTCGGGGGAAGGGGGGGTCCTGCTCCATCCCAGCACCCAGATCTTTGAGTGTCCTCGTTTGTTTCTGTAGGGTCTACGGGGAATCAGGAGCTGCCCCCCAATCTGTCATGGGTGCAGCCATTATATGGGGGGATGAGCCCCCCCCTAATTTTTAGCACCTCATTGATGTCACCTCCCCCCCATGAACAATCCCCATGAACATTGGATCTGGCACAGCCCCCCCAGTTTATAGGGGGTGCTTGGATGTGAGCGTGTCCCCAGAGGCTGGCGAGGTTTGGGGGGATTGGAGGGGAGCGAGATTTGGGGGGATCACAGGGCAGTGAGGTTTGGGGGGGATAGGAGGGGAGCGAGGTTTTGGAGAAGGGGGAGCTGGGGGGGGAGTGCCACAATCCCACCCTGCCCATAGCGTTTTCGTTTAACTCGTTTTGTTCTGCGTCGTGCTCTTCTCCTTGGGTCTGGGAATGGGATGGGCTGTCGGCCGGCCGGACACAGGGACTCAAGCTGCAGCTGGGCCCAGAGGGGTGATTTGGGGGACGGGGGAGGGACTCGATCCCTCCCCCCCGGCTCCGGAGAGGTGCAAGAACCAGCAGTCAGATCCCACCTGTGGTGGAAGAAATCCCCCACCCCATGTCGGCCTGCTGGAGGGGGCGGCTCACAGTGGTGGGTCTGGGAGCCAGCCAGCCAACCTGTGCGTGCCCCCCACGCCCTGCCCCCGTAGAGTCACTGCTGCCTGGCCTCTTGCCTCCGGCGCCCGCTCGTGGACAGGGGATGGCACTGGGCCCCCTGCTCCTCAGCCTGGTGTGATGCCCCGGTGTGGACATGTGTGTCTGCTGCATGTATATACATTCTGCGCACGCACACACACACACACAGCGTGTGCATACATGCGCGCGCACACACACACACAGCGTGTGCATACATGCGCGCACACACACACAGCGTGTGGATACATGCGCACACACACTGCATGTACACACACACACACACTGCACATACGTACTCTGCACACACACACTGCATGTACACACACACA
>NW_027426923.1:0-6936 GCF_003597395.2 Chelonoidis abingdonii
GCTTGATGCCCCAGGCACGCGCTTGGAGCGCTGGTGCCTGGAGCCGCCTGGTCTCTAAGGTGCCACAAGTACTCTTCATTCTTTCTTTTTGCTTAAGCCAGCATCTTTTAGGGGCTAGGAAGAGACTTTACTGCATGTCAGGTGATCTTATAGCTGCCTACTGATGGGGTTTCTTACTCCTTCCTTTGAAACATCTGGTTCTAGCCACTGTTGAACTGGAATACTGGACTAGGTGGGCCATAAGTGTAATCCATTATAGCAATTCCCCTGTAAGTTTCACTATCACACATGTGGAACCTTGAGTGCAATATTCACAAACGATGAATAGTATATATTATTATTTACTATTTGTACTGTGATAGCTCCTGAGAGTCTCAGTCATAGGCCAGGACCCCAGTGTCGTAGGTGCTATACAAACAGAGACTAGAAAGATGGTCTTTGTCACAAGACGATTACAAACTAAGTAATCTTCCTTATGTTTCTTTTTTTTTACCAGAAGTCATTCCAAATTTATTAAAATAGAAAGAATAAGAGGATCCTTAAGTTCCCACCTTTGTGGCAGAAAGGGTTGTTCTCACTTACTTTTACATAACTTTTACATAACTGTGACATTTCATTTAACACTTTTGCATATAGAAATTTCCTTTATTTCATTAGGCCACTGTTTTCCAGTCTTCAAAACTGAGGCACACATCACACAGTGCTCAGGCCTTATAAAAAAAATCAAGCCATTCACTTAAGGCACCCAAATTTGAAAAATTTGGCCTTGGTTTGTAGGGATTTATTATGGGCTTCATAGACCTTTGTAACAATGGTTATAATGGAAATTCTGAACTGTTATATCATTGTGCTAGCAGGTGTTACAAGTCAGTACAGAAAAAGGTAATTATTCACATTGTTTAGAGAACTATCAAGGAAAACACAGATTATGCAACCTACTAAGTCATGCTCAAAGACACCATTGGTTTTCCAGTGTTCTTTACCCATGTTTAGCTTTATTGCTGCTGGAGAAATATTTTGCCAGACTCCGTGTTCTGCACTGTAGAAAAACCAATGCCTCATTCATATGAAACAAGCATCTTACTCCAGCAGAAATGTAGAAAATATAAAGTAGGTTAAACTTAGTGGGAAAGCCTACATCTAGCCAGATGTATGATCAGAAAAGGAACATTTAAAAAAATATTTAAAAAATGTGTGTTAGTGAATCAAGTAAAAACAATTATTTTATTTTCTTTCAGTAAAGAATACTGGCAAAATAATATTCTATAATTTAAGTAAAAGAATGTCTGAACTGATAGAAGAAAGATTTTAAATGTCATCTAATACGTCATTAGATTTGACAGGTGCCTACACCCCAGTCCCTCTAATATATCACAAAACACACTACCACATAATCCAGTGGTGGGCAAGCTGCGGCCCGTCAAGGTAATCCACTGGCAGGCCGTGAGACAGTTTGTTTACATTTGCACAGCTGCCTGCAGCTCCTAGTGGCTGCGGTTCACCGTTCCCAGCCAGTGGGAGCTGCAGGAAGCGGTGCGGGCCACAGGGACTTGCTGGCTGCTGCTTCCTGCAGCTCCCAGTGGCTGGGAACAGCGAACTGCAGCCACTGGGAGCTACGGGTGGCTGTGCAAATGTAAATAAATTGTCTGGCGTCCTGCCAGCAGATTACCTTGACGGGCCGCATGCGGCCTGCTGACCACAGGTTGTCCACCACTGACATAATCACATCACATTTATCATCACATTCATTCAACAATAAAGCTGTGCTAAGTCCTGAAGTCCTTTCTGAGGCATATCTCTGACAAGTATTGTAAGCTATTGTGTTGTAAAGAAGTTCATTAGCAAAGAATAAATGATCAAAGTGAGAGTCCATCAAAGAACTTGAGTGCATCTCATTAAGAAAATGGATCCACTCGCATGTTTAAAGAAATACATGAGCTTCTCTGCTTTGCTGGATCGGTCTGGTGCTATGTACAAGCTCAATTTTCAAACTCAGCCCTTTTTGATATAACTATGTTCAAGAACATCTTTTTTCAGGGAGAAATGTATCGCTGTAATTTCCTCATAAGTCCAAGATGGGTAAGTATGTGTGCTCAAAGTGGGGGGAGAGGGGAGGAAGGCTTAAGGATGAACTATAATGTTTGCAAATGGTAAGCAATGTCGTAGTAGTCATTTCACCATTGAAAGCTGTTTCTTGTGGAAAGTCAGGTGCCAAACAGCATAATGGATATTGCACAAAGCTGGGTGACAGAAAAAGCCTGAGACATATCACTACTGTTGCATAATTTCCTTTGATATGTTTGTTTTAATGTCCTTGAAAAGCAGATAGGACAATAAATTCCATAACAGCGAATTGAACTGAGCTCAGGGTTTTCTTCAGGAGGAAGAGCTGAGTCAACATTGCCAATATCTGAACTGGTTCCATAGAGTCTAAGTATTTCAGACCTGATGGATGGTCCACTCAGCTGGCCCCTAGAGGTCGTTAGACTTTAATACCATGAGAACTATATTAGTGGGTGAATATACACTACATGCATCCGACGAAGTGGGTATTCACCCATGAAAGCTCATGCTCCAATACATTTATTAGTCTATAAGGTGCCACAGAACTCTTTGCTTCTTTTACAGATCCAGACTAACATGGCTACCCCTCTGATAGTTGGTGGGATTGTCATTCGAGGTCAAATTAAAGACCATTCATCCAGAGCTGTGAATACCAATCTGCCCATCCCCTTGCCTTTCTGAGCAGCTGGTTAGAGCTGCAGGAATTACATACGTTTACTGCATTATGTTCTCAAGTATAGAATCTAAATGCAGTTTGTGCACCCTTTGATGGCTAGTCCACGGCTGAAATTTCAACCCTTGGTTTTGTTGTATCTCTGTTTGGTGTATAACTATGATTTTCTAATTGTGTTTTAAAACTATTTAGTTTTCTCTTCAGCATCCTCTCTCTAGGTATGCTTCATTCATGTTCAAGAACAGTTTGTTGTTTATTGTTTTTACATACCTGTAAATAGGTCATTTTCTCTTTATATAAAAAAAATTTGCAACTGGTTAATGACCCACATTGTTTTGAGAGCATCTTTAAAACATCCACCTGATTTGTTTTGTTTCTGATTAACTTCATTGTACCTCTATCGTTTACGAGGTTGGGTTACTGTGATGTGACATTACTTGCTATTATTTATACATAAGGAACCTCAGTTAAACTCCAGAAGACATTACATTCCTTATATTAAACTGCAACCAGATTAAAAAAAAAGCTTGAAATTTGTTTGTTCCTCACCACCTGCTGCAGCTAGGCCAGCAATAAATCCAAATACTGAAGGCCTTGGTGTCAGCTTGGGGCAACTTGTTGGGAAAGGGACTGTTAAAATCAATCCTCAAGCCTGCAACTCCTCAACCTGAGAGAGAGATTCCTTACACATCATAGATGCTCTTTAGTTTTCCTTTAGAGATGTGTCCACACACATAGGCCAGCAGTTTTTAACTGTGGGTCAGACCCTGTTTTAATGGGTTGCCGGCTGCTTAGACTTGCTGGAGCCAGGACTGAAGCAACCTGAGCCCCCTGCCTGAGACTGAAGCCGAAGCTTAGCTTCAGCCACTGGTGTGGGTCAGGTTATAGGCCTCTTGCTGGGACAGAACCTTAGGTTCGGCTTTGGTCCCCACCAAGGTGGTGTGGGCTAGGCCAGCTCAGACTGGGTCCTCCTTTGGGCGTGTGTAGTAATTTTTGTTGTCAGAAGAGGGTTTGCGTGCGATGAAATTTTGAGCCCTCTGTACTAGGCAATCCTGTATACTTCACAATTCCCATCTCCGTAATGTCCATTGTGCAATTTCTCTTGACTTCAATGGAATAGTTTACGTCACGGGTGAGGTAGGGAAGCAGAGTGTCGTATGGATGCGCAGAACGTTCATCCTGCAATTTGTTTGACTCTATGCCAGAATTCAATGACTCTTCAGGTGGACTGAACTTACCAGACTTCAGTGGTACTTTTTTCAGTGGATGGTGTCCTTCCTAAGGAGTGAGGGATTGTTAAGCTGTTGTCCAGGAAATGTGAAAAGGATGCCTGGTGCTCAGTGTAAGTGAGAAGAAAATCCACCCTGGGTGCTCTTATAAGTCATTAGTTTTGTTGCCTTTGGACTCAAAGAAGGAGGTTTCATTTTAAATCTAGATTCAGTGATGAACTAGTTCAACATCATTTTCCTTCCTATCAAGAAAAAAATCAGTACAAAAAATGAAAGGCAACAGAACATTCCCCGTACAGGACCATTCTGAACATTGTTTAAATCTACGAGGTGGTGAGGGGTATTTCCTAGAATGCTCCTCTCTGTGGGGGCAATGTCATTGTCATAAACAGATAGCTAAGGGTTAATGTCTCTTTCACTGGAACGGGTTAACAAAACAACACTCAAGAGGACCATCAGAAACGGAATTACTTAAATCTCAAGGGAGGTGAGTTTTGGGTGTGGGTCCTTTTTTCTGTGTCAGTGTGCTCTCTAAGCTCTGAGGGTGATCCACTATCTCCAGGCTCTCTAATCTTCTGTTTCCAATTTGAGTACAGTGGGAAGCCATATAGCTTTTACATTGTTTTCTGATATTCACGTGTTGGTTTGCTGAAATGTTTAACTGTTTTTTTTTTGAATAAGGCGCTGTTGTCATTTTTTTTTTTAGCAAATAACCCTGTAATATTTCATCTTGATTACAGAGACCCTTTTTTATGTCTTTTTCTTTTTTTTTATTAAAGCTTTCTTTTTAAGACCTGTTCGATTTTTTCCTAGTTAAGGCTCAAGGGGATTGAGCCTGTACTGCCTCTGGGGAAGAGGGAAGGGGGAGGGAAAAAACCTGCTCAGTGTGTTTCATGGAGTTTGAAGCCCCCTGATCTCCTAGGGGAACCCAGAGAGGGGAAGCCTAGGAGTGGCACTAGTGAGGGAAAGAGTTTACTTTCCCTGTGTTAAGATCCAGGGGATCTGGGACTTGGGGATCCTCAGGGAAGGTTTTGGGGAGACCAGAGTTTATCAAACACTCAGAGTTTGATTGGTGGCAGCCTATCAGATCTAAGCTGGTAATTAAGCTTAGAAGTGTCATGCAGGTACCCAAATTTTGGACGCTAAGGTTCAGATTTGGGAAATATACCTTATGACAGTCATGGAAATGGAATTAGCACCCTAGCAATTTATCTAGTAGTGAAGAAGAATAATTGGCAAATGACTGTGGTTGAGAGTCAAGAGAGCCAGACTGTGATAGTGTTGACAAATCTTGACAGTTCAGTCTTAGCTCCGTAAAAGGAGGAACCCTTCATTAGATGTGTTTGCAACAACAGAACACAAAATGCAAATTGTTTTGCTCCAAGGTAGTCAAGGACCTATAACCAGGTATCTCTCTTCTGTATTGGGGGAAATGCTTTCCCTTCCTTTGACTGCAAAAGTATGGAAAAAGATGCGTTAAGACAGAGCTCAAGTGATTGTAATTGCTCCAGCGTAGGTCAGACACAAATGGCACCAATATGTGTTAGCCTTGTTCAAGGAAGCGTCTGTCTTTATGCCATTGATGCCAGATCTCATATTCTCCATATGGGTCTGATATTTCCTCACCTATATAGTAGTGTGGTTTGAGTCCCTAGGGGAATATTTTTTTCTTATTTTGTTTCTTAATGGGCATTGCTGGTACTCGGCATTTAGCAGTGGAGGTAATTTTTTATTTTATTTTAGGCTGCTTTATCATATTATAGCAAGTACTGTCTGAGAGGAAGGATGATCATATGGGTAAAAGACTGGGAAGAACATGGTACATGATCACAATAGTCCAAGGGTTTGATTACTGTGAGAGTCTGATCGTTCATCAAGTAGTAAGCAGCAAAGCAATCAAGAGTTTTAGTGGACCTTCAGCAAGTTATTTCCTCTATGGTGATATATACAATGATCCTAATAAATATTCTCTGTACAACACACTGTGAATTACACTGCAGCAAATTAACTTGTACTCTGTCATCTAAGCCACCATTTTCCTGCCAGTAGCACAGTCAGAAAATAGTTTTTCAGTCAAAAACTAAGAGTGATGGTTGAGTTATTAATAGGTCACCACCGACGGATTTTAAAGAAATTGTTCCAACTGCCGGTTATTGTGCAGAAAAAACACCTAGATTTGAAAGTCATTTTTTATGTCAGATAATACAGTAGAAAAGTAACAGTCTAGGATTTTCTGAAAAGGTTAGAAGTTAAAGAATTAGAAAGATGGCTTACCAAAGTTTATTCATATTTTATTTCTTTTAATGCATCATTTTCCCCAAAATAGCCTCTAATGGATTCTTGAACGATCTCTGAGTCTTTGTTCTTTCTAGAGGCCATTTCTAATATTATTTTTATAGGGTGAAGTGCATCCATATATATATGGGTGCTTTATTGAATGTTCTGAATGCTCACTGGAAAGCTTACTTGTGTTGACATCCAATGTTTTTTTAACTTTCAGTTCTTCTTCGAGTGATTGCTCATATCCATTCCAGTCAGGTGTGTGCGCGCCGCGTGCACGGTCGTCGGAGAAACTTTTACCCTAGCAACACTCGGCGGGTCGGCTGGGCGCCCCCTGGAGTGGTGCCGCTATGGCGCCGGATATATACCCCAGCTGACCCGGCCACCCTTCAGTTCCTTCTTATCGCCCGTGTTGGTCGTTGGAACAGTGGAGTGTGGCTTAGCTGACCTCCACCTTCCCTAGCTACTCGTAGTTCTTCTTCTCGTTGTTGTTTCTGTAGTTGTTGTTAATTGTTCTTATATATATAGTTAGTTAGATTTAGTTATAGTTCATAGTCATAGTTTGTTAGTAATTGTTAGCAGGGTTCGGGGAGTAGCCCCTTCCCTGCACCCGGTGCCGGAGCTCATGCCTGGCTCACTGGGTTTCAAGCAGTGCTCGGCCTGTCACAGGCCGATGCCAACAGGAGATCC
>NW_027426924.1:0-2057 GCF_003597395.2 Chelonoidis abingdonii
GCTTCTCTCCCTACTAAAGAGAGTCTTACTTGTTAGAGTAGGACTTATTTGGCTTAGCTATGCATTAGTAGAGCCATGGGAAGACAAAAGTTTTCTGAACTAGAAGCTGTTCCTGGGGCTTCTAGGAAAATGCAGAAGTGTCAGATGGAAAACTAGTGTTTCAGTTTGTTCGATTATTTACTGGAATGTAGAAAACAACCTCAGAAGTTACTGTAATTCATGGAACAAGAGGATGGTGATATGTTTAATTCTGCTTCTGTTTTTCATGTGTGTTTTCTATCATTAAACTTGAAATTTATTAATACTGTTTCTACTTTATACAAGCCGAAGTGTGGGGGGAAAAAAATCCATAATACTTTTGTGCATTTACCAGACTTTGTTTTGTTGATGAGGTAATGTATTTATCAGCCACTAATAGAGGTTTCTTGAAATTTGCCTTTTAAAGACAGGCTAAGTCTGTCAGTAGCTGATAATTACAAAGAAAAGTTGAAGAATTAAAAATAGGTGTCTGTGTCCAACAAATACAGCACCAGGAAACAATCAAGGCAGCTAGCACTGATAGTTCTTATCATCAACTTCCTAATGTTTCTTTAGATTACAAATGATGCATTCAGTTGTTACGTAATACAGTTTGCACACTCAGTGTTTCAGGAATTTGACAAAAATGTGTGTGTTTAATCTAATTTATTTGATTTCAGTAGAACAATGCTTTTCCCCAGAGTGAGGCTCACATTGGATAAGGTCCTTCAAGAGCTCTGGAAATGAGCTAGAGGTGCCTCAAATGAGAGCTGGACAAATGTCTTACTTCATGAAATTGCTTCCACAGATTCTGACTCTTACGGATGCACATAGATATAGGACAACTAAAAGGCAGAGCCTTTCAGGGTTCTGTGCTTGTATATGTACAGTAAGACCACTTCTGTAAAGGCAACCATATAGATGGAGTTCTCTTGGTGCCTTTTTTTCCTGCCTGCCATCAGATTTGGCAGTGTTGGTCTATTTTTCCTGTAATGACTTTCTAGAGTCTTAACATTTATTTGATGGCAGATTCTGACATTAGACAGATAATTTCAGTGGTGTGGAAAATGTTTCCACAAGTTGTCTCTCGCAGACCATCATAGGATATGTCTCACATGTTTGTGACATGGCTCACAGCCTTAAGAAGAATATCCATGTTCAGACATCTTGCCTCGAACCGGATTGGTGAAGGAACAAGTGTCTCGTGCGTTGGCTCAAATTATGCTAACTTTTAACACAGCAGTTCTAACACTATCCATGGAGACAAACATAGAAGAAGTCCTTGATATTTAAGGGAGTGATTAACTTATTCTTTCAGTGCATTGATACTTTGATGTGAGGCACAGGCTTTAAGGGTTGGCAGATATATTGGAGCCAGCATTGACTTCTGTGCCCCTGACATTCTGATGATCTTAAATACAGGTAATCTCAGTCACTTATCTTGAAGCTATTTTGAATGTTGCCATTTGCACCCTTTTCTGGTTTCAGTATATAGCAAGTTAGCCTGCCGGATATCAGCTGAAGGCTTTCTAATACTTAAGAGTGTAGTCCTCTTCCTCTAGATGTTTTGGAAGTTGGATGCTTTCTATACTCATGATGGTGATTTATTCTTCCTTTTGGATTTGCTGATATATGAATGGTTAAGGAAATGTTTTGGGCAAAACTACTCATTTCTCACTTTTCAGAACTCTCATCCTTGCCACTCTCAAAGAGATGTGTCTATATAAACTAGAAAATTTGATGCCCTTTCTTTCCCTCTCACACTTCACTTTGTGTCGATGTCTGCTTTTGGGAGGAGGGTTTGTCCTATTTTTATCTTTGCCTTATTAATTCTGTTATAGGTCACAACTATTTGTGAGATCAAGAAATATTATTTTGATGAAGAAACTTAAGTCTAGATAAATATTCTAAAATATTTTGTTTTTCCTTTTCACTTTCTTCCCACATAGATTCATAGACTCTAGGACTGGAAGGGACCTCGAGAGGTCATCGAGTCCAGTCCCCTGCCTTCATGGCAGGACCAAATACTGTCTAGATCA
>NW_027426925.1:0-1547 GCF_003597395.2 Chelonoidis abingdonii
GCAACGTGCAGAGTCCCCGTTGCGGGTGTGTTTTCTTTACCTTCATTAAAAGCCATATCACTCACCGTGTGTGTGTGTGTGTGTGTGTGTGGTCCCTGTAGAGCACTCAGGCACGTAACACTGCCGAATATTTTCGCTCATTACTCACCCTAGACCATTCCAATTCCCAACCCATTACCTGTTATTTCTTTTCAGTACAATATCCAGACGAATGACAGAAGAATTCAGCGCACACACCAGAAGACAGTGAACGTATATGATGGATATACAGAAGAGATCTTAAACCTCCATTGCTTAAAATAACACACTTCCTACATGAATGATGCCATTTTTGTAAAATACATTTATTTAAGTATCTGAAAATATGCTTACTGGGCCACGAAATTACACAAGGTACTATTACAATTAGAGCATGAGCTCATTAATTTTTGCTATTGATATTTAGTGGTTTCTTATTCAGTTTTAATTGAGCACATTCCAGGTATCAATGCCCTGTTTTTAAAACCAAAATATTGACCTGTGGCTCCCATCCGTCACAGCTATTAAGTATAGTTAGTGACAAAGAACTGTTTTATATTGCAAGTACAAACTGGATGGTTTGCATCTAGTTTACTATCACAAACCCATTTTCCAACCCCAATCCCCAAACTCTATTTGAGCAACTACACACTACAGTAGCATAAATGGCAATATGCATGTAGCTGTAGATGAGAGTATTAGGACCCCCAACACCAAAAATGATTAAAAATATAGGTACATACCCTAAGTTTCACTCTAACACTAATAATTCAGCATTTTAATTTAATGGTGGTATTGTCAACTTAGAATGAGGTATACACTTCTGTCTGGATTTTTTCCCCCTCTCATTATTACAGCTAACACCTCCAGTGAACAGAAAGACTGCAGTTGATACAGATTACAGGGAGAAAAAAGATTTTGCTGTTTGTTTACTTTGTGCATTGGACAGAACCTGAAGCCATACGTACACTACAGTGCCACAGTTATCCCACAATAGCCCCACAGCACAGCTGCACACTACAGCGATGGATAGGTTTTTTCTCATCTCTGTATTAATGCCCATACCCTGGGTGACATTAGCTTGGTTGACGGAAGCATTCTTCAGTTGATCTAGCCATGTCTACACTGGGGGTTAAGGTTGGCATAGCTGCCCTGCTCAGGGGTGTGGATTTTTTACACCCCTGAGCACTGTCACTATGTCGAACTGTTAGACCACTGTCTTAGTTAGGTGCTACAGGTGGAACAGTGAAACTGTGGGTCTTTCCCAGTGACAGAGGAGAAGAAAATCAGTTTTAAAACAATAAGAAAACATTACAGCAAAACACAAAATTGGCAGGGGGGGGACAGAACGGGTGTACTTGCCTGAATCTACTTTTAACTCTATTTTTCCTTTTTAAATTAACTAGACCTCTGTTTTTTACCCACAGATCTCTACTGTGAGGCCTGTTGGTAAGTGAAATGCATGAAGAGACTAGCTTCCCATAAAAAAAAAAAAAAAAAAAAAAGGGTGTTCAACTTTTCTCTCTCAT
>NW_027426926.1:0-1178 GCF_003597395.2 Chelonoidis abingdonii
AGTATGGGCCAACCACTGAGCCATGGGATGATCTGATGTAGGGCTCCCTCATCCTCTCCTGTTGAAGCAGGTTCATTCTGGCTAACCCATTCTGGATCTCTTTTTAAGACAGACTGAACTAAATACCAGTTCATTTTGCCATGCTGGTTTCTCAAGCAGAACAGCCCTTTAGAATTTGTCATGCACAAATTGTACCTTACAGTAATGAGTTATATAATTACTATTGCTGTCAAGCAATTAAAAAAAATTGCAATTAATTGCCCTGTTAAACAGTAATGAATACAATTTATTTAATGTTTTCTACATTTTCAAATATTGATTTCAATTACAATACAGAATAAAGTGTAAAATAAAGTGAGCACTACAATTTGTACTGTAAAAACGAGTATTTTTCAATTCACCTCCTACAAGTACTGTAGTAAAAGCTCTTTCTTGTGAAAGTTGAACTTAGAATTACATACAAAAAAACCTGCATTTAAAAATACAATGCAAATTTTTAGAGCCTGCAAGTCCACTCAGTCCTACTTCTTGTTCAACTAATCGCTTACAGTAGGAAAACAAGTTTTGTTTACATTTGCAGGAGATAATGCTGCCCGCTTCTTGTTTACTATGTCACCTAAAAGTGAGAACAGGCATTCTCATGGCACTGTTGTAGCTGGCAGCACAAGATATTTATGTGCTGGATTCGCTAAAGATTCATATGTCTCTTCATGCTTTAACCACCATTCCAGAGGACATGTGTCCATGCTGATGGTGGGTTCTACTTGATAATGATCCAAAGCAGTACAGACTCATGTTTGTTTTCATGATCGGAGTCAGATGCCACCAGCAGAAGGTTGATTTTATTTTTTGGTGGTTTGGGTTCTGTAGTTTCTGCATTGGAGTGTTGCTCTTTTAAGACTTCTGAAAGCATGCTCCACATGTCCTTCTCAGATTTTGGAAGGCACTTCAGATTCTTAAACCTTGAGTCGAGTGTTATAGCTATCTTTAGAAATCTCACATTGGTACCTGCTTTGCGTTTTGTCAGCTCTGCACTGAAAGTGTTTTAAAATGAACATGTTCTGTATCATCATCCCCGACTGCTAAAATAGGAAATGTATGGCAGAATGTGGGTAAAACCAAGCAGAGGACATTGCACTCCTTGGGGGAGAATTGTGTCAGATATTTAATTCATGCTT
>NW_027426927.1:0-1564 GCF_003597395.2 Chelonoidis abingdonii
CATTGGTCTGATCCAGTATGGCTGTTCTTACTTTTTTCATGTTCTTATGGAAAATGAGAGTTAAAGTCTCCCTAGCAGTTGAATGAGCTCTCTACCTTTAGCCGCCCTCTCCTCTGCACTATTCTCCTTTACTTCCCTCTCTCACAGTTCTATTCATGCCTCATTTCTCAGCTCTGGCTCACTCTTCACACCCCTTTCTTTGCTCCAGTCCCCTGAGCTCTTTTGTAGAATATCTGGGGGCCACATTTCCATCAGTTCTACCATCTTCTTGTGGTTTCTACCTCCTCCTCGTGATTGAATTATGCACCTCTCTCATGTTCGGGTCAAAGTCCCACCAGTTTCTTTAAAGAAAATCTTTACACTCTCCAGTGGAAGCTTCCACAATGTCTGTCCCATCATTTCTACCCTATTTAGTGTCTTTTCTTTCTTTACACCAGTCTCCTGGTGAGTTATTTCAGCCTGTAATTCATCTGACTGCCCACGTGACACCATCCCTTCCTGACTGCTGGATTTCCTTGCTTTCACTCATCCTTTTATCTCCCTTCTTCTCACTTTCTCCCTTCATTATAGCTTCTTTCCATTGACCTTTAAACATATTGTTCTATCTCTGAGCCCCACACAGAGGTTCCTTAACCCCTTACCACTGGTACTGTATCTACTACAATGGCTCAGAGAAGCCACACTATCCCAGTGGATTCTCTTACTACACTCTCTGTTACCCCAGTAATGGAGAAGATGGTATACATGATGAGAAAAGATTTAATGGGGAATGAAGAGTGAGGAGAAAGAATGGGGGAAGCATCAAGAGGCCAGGGGGAAGTGGAGAAGAAAGGAGGCAGAGGAAAGAAAACTGGAAGGCTGGAGAATAGCATAGTTCAGGAGTGCGAGCACCAAATAAAGAGAAAGTGAAAGGGAAGAAATGGGGGAGAAAAACATGGGAAAGAACATGGGGTGTGGAGGAGGGACAGAGAAATAAATAGAAGAAGAAAATCTTCAGTGGGGACGCAGGGAAATTGTAGGGTCACAAGAATTATACAGGGTTGGGTGGGCAGGGCCACATGGGCAGCATTGCTCCTTCTTGACTGGGGTCTACTTAATCTCTTCAGGAGGTCCCCAATTCTGGGTCTTCTACATACCTAGTTCCACTGATACTAGTCAGCTCTGTGGTCTTGGGGAACCAGGGTGCAGTATCCAGGCTGTCTGACTCATGAAGGACACCCCTCACTCCCAGCCTCTGCTTGAACCAAAACCGATCAGAGAAAAGACTTGCAGAGAGCAGTGAAGGGTAGTGGGAGACACACCTAGACCACTCCTGACAAGGGTGATAGGATTAAGACAACTCTCCATGCCTCATCTGCATCAAAGATGAGACAGGGAGGCATTTCCATTACCATACAGAATGGAGAACAGAGATTGCAAGGCAAGAACCGCACTGAGCTCTGGGACCAGAAAAGTAGGGAAACACTGCATCCTGGGGGATCTCTGCTCTAGATGTTAATGAACTTACCCTGCATACACCCAGCTCAGCAGTTAGCAGACCAATTCTAGTAATGAATCCTTGATT
>NW_027426928.1:0-6560 GCF_003597395.2 Chelonoidis abingdonii
GAGTCACCGCAGCGGCTGCGAGTCACTTCCTGCTGCCGGGACGCAGGGAGCCCGGCCGCTGTTCCCACCCAGCGGCTCCTGGGTCCTAGCGATCAACCCAGCGCGCTGCACCCCCTGCCCCAGCCCCAGCCCCCTGGGGCCCCACCGCCCCTGGGCAGGGGCAGCTTCTCTCAGCGCTATGTAGGTGCCCTGCCAAGAAGCCACAGGATCAGTGGGGGGACAGAAAGGAGACGTGCAGATGCAGATCCCGGGGCGGGGGGAGAAAGGGGTTTCTAGGGAGACTCGGGTTGTTCCAGAGGATCCGGGGGGGGGGGACACTCCGTGTGTGATTCGCTCTGGTAACAGACTGGCACAGGCAGCAGTTGGGCAGAGCTGGGCTCTTGTCTGCACCCCACACTCACTGGCTACCAGTCGTGGGCCGGAGCTACCAGCTCTGCTCCCCTCGCTCGGGTCATGGAGCTGTCGGAGCTTTGCCACTGGATTCTTCCGGTTACTTGTAAGGTCCAGATGAACCTGCCAAGGGGTCTATTTATACCCCTTCATGTCTGCCCCCCTCCCAAGAATCACCTCTGCCCACATCCCGGCTGGCTCCCCCATGTGGGCACTGACTGCAGCTCCCCCTCAGGCACCTGGATGTCAGCACAGAAACTCCTGTTGCTCTGGGTCAGGGACGGGTGCTCTGCCTATTCAGGATTGTGCCCTTTTCCCCCCTTTTCATTTTCCAATTTTCACCAAAATCACCCACCTTCCCCTGATGGCTTCCTAGAAAATTCCCTGAAATGTTGGAATTGATCAGATGCAGCCACCGAAACAGACCAATGCCACCGAGGTAAGTGCAGGGCCTCATTTTGCTAGACCAAAACCAGATCAAGCTATTAGAAGCACTCTTAGGCTGTGGCTACTGACGCAGCTGCAACACTGTAAGCTCTCTAGAGCAGGGGTTCTCACAATAATTTTTCTGGTGACCTCAGAGCCCAGCCACCAACTCTTGTCTTGCTTGTGGCCACTCTGACAGGTGAGCAGGCCAGCAGTGGGGGCCAGTGGCAATGGGGATTGTGTTGAGGCCCAAAGCCCTGCAGCCAAGGTCTGGATCCTGCTGCCACATGGCCAGAGTCCAGGGCTAGATGAGGCAGCGGGAGTCAGGGCTGATGGGACTGGGGTTGAGCCTGGGGTAGGGACTGGACCCCGAAGCCCCATGGCTGGAGCCTGCCACCTACCACCTCAAGGCTGAAACTGGAAACCTGAGCCCCACTGCCCCCAACATGGGAATTCACACTGGCTGCCTGCTCCTCCTGTTTGTGGCTCCAAAAGGGGTCAGGCCCAATCCCAGTTGGCAGCCCAGGGGAGGCAGCTGCTGCTTCTCCCCCCATCACCGCCCAGGAGGCTGTGGCCACAAGAAAAGCACCTAGTTGTCACATTTGAGAAATGCTGCTCTTGTGTACCTGCTCTAAGCCTGCGGGAGAACTAATTAATCCACCCCCAATTAGGGTTGCCAACTTTCTAATTGCATAAAACCAAATACCCTTGCCCCGCACACTGCCATGCTCCTTCCCAAGACCCTGTCCCTTCCCGAGCCCCTCCCCCACCTTCCCCGTCCCTCCATCGCTTTCTCGCCCCCCCCTCCCGTGCTCATTTTCACTGCAAGGCCCAAACAGGCACATTTATTGTTTTGACAGGTGTATTATGCTACATTCTGGTTTTATTTGTTACAAGATGCTAGAGCTGGCAGCAAAATAGTCCAAAAGGGTCATTTTTAAAAAAAAGGAAATTTCACAAAGGTTTTCATGATTCTTTCCAGCCCCTCTTCCCATTTTTCGTAACCAGATCCATGTTTCTTGTTCACTAAAGTTATTGCAATTGTATGTGTAGAATTAGGACCACACATTAGCACAGCTGCAGTGGGTCACTCCTGAAGCCCAAATACACATCCATAGAGCACAGCCACAGAAATGCACCTGTCCAGATGCCTATAGAAATAAATCTGTAGAAATGGACTCCCACACTGACATGCAGATACACACGTGTATTCATGGGTACACATTTAGCATGCACTAAAACAGATACTTCCACATTACTTATTATTACAATTGTTGTTTAGTGCCTACAGACACCAAATAAGATCAGGGCTCCAGAATGGTAGGTGCTGGACATACACATAAGAAGAGAGAGTCTGCTACAAAGAGTTTATAATGTAGCTTGACAAAGGTGGGGAGGAATGTCTGATACACTGGCTCTGCTGCAATTACTAGTCAACGACAGCAGAGAATCCAGTGGCACCTTATAGACTAACAGATGTTTTGGATCATGAGCTTTCATGGGTGAATACCCACTTCGTCAGATGCATGTAGTGGAAATTTCCAGGGGCAGGTATATATATGCTAGCAAGCAAGCTAGAGATAACGAGGTTAGTTCAGTCAGGGAGGATGAGACCCTGTTCTACCAGTTGAGGTGTGAAAACCAAGGGAGGAGAAACTGGTTCTGTAGTTGGCAAGCCATTCACAGCCTTTGTTCAATCCTGAGCTGATGGTGTCAAATTTGCAGATGAACTGAAGCTCAGCAGTTTCTCTTTGAAGTCTGGTCCTGAAGTTTTTTTGCTGCAGGATTGCCACGCTTAAGGTCTCTATAGTGTGGCCAGGGAGTTAAATGATTTTCCTACAGGGTTTTATATATGCCATTCCTTATATTGATTGTGTCCTTTATTCCTTTTCCGTAGAGACCTTGTCCAGTTTGCGATGTACATAGCAGAGGGGGCATTGCTGGGCATAGTCAACGACAGTCACTTTTTAAGCAAAATACATTTCTCTTTAGATTCCCTCTTTGAATGATATGACATTTTTTTTTTGTGCGCAAGCCAGCAAAGGAATAAAATCAAAGGAGTTAGCCTGCACATTGTAATTCACACAGGTAGACACACGTGGCAATACACGCACCTGCCTACACAAAGCACAGTCTCTTACACACATTACAATGCATGCATGCACCACTTGCCTACCAACCAGAGACATTCCAGCTGGGAAAGGGAGGACGCGTGGGTTGGAGGGAAAGAGTGGGGTGGACGAGAGAGGATGGGAGGGAAGGGGCCCAAGGACAAGAGCAGTCTGGTGGGAGTGAGGGGGCAGTGAGGAGAGAGGAGGGCGGGGGGGTACGTGGGTTGAGGGGATGCAGGGGGAAGCAGAAGAAGGCTACAGGTGCATGAGGATGTACAAATTTGGGTACATATTCATGAAAAGCTATTGCGAAGTGGTGTGGGAAAGCACAATATTATGAGAAAGGACTGTCCCTCAGTAACTGAGAATTTTGGATAGGTTCATTAGAAAAAACCAGTTCCATCAGAAAGTAATTTGAGCTTACTTGTCCCTGACTGCGCTTCTCACTGGCAACTCCAACTCACTCCTCCTGGTATTGCTTATCTTCCGTGAGTGTTCTACGTAGATGTCCCGTTGACCACCTATGGCATCCGACACTATGATGCCACATAGCCGAGCCGTACCATTGGCACTCCACATTCTCTCAGCACCACTTGTTACAGGGTCCCATGAGCCCCAGGGCCTCTGACGATAGCATCTGAGTTGGAACCTCGTAGCCCCTAGTCTCAGTGTTGCCAGAGAGCGGTATTTCTCCACCTTTTGAGATCGGGCATCTGAAAGGCCAGGTTCCTGTTCTCAAAGGGCAATTGTGATGTCACCATGATGATCTTCTTCCAGTCTCGTTCTATGTGATGTCGTCCGCATTGGCTGTCGGTTCTGGGGGATGGCGGAGTTCACCAATCACCTTTCCCACAGTGCAGGATACTCTGACCAGGCAATCTTTTGGATGGTGTTGTGTGGCAAAGATGCCAGACTGGAATGGGCTTGCAGCGACACCAGGACTGGAGTAGTTTCTGTGTGGCATAACTGCATCGCATCGCTTTGTCCCAATTTCCTTTGGCAGCGGCTCCATTCAGTGGACACAGTTGAGCCAGGCCTCAGGATGGCAACCGCCAGGTCAGCAAATGGGTGAGGGCTGCCCCCTGGAGGAAGTGCGTGGCTGGCATTCCAACTTGCACGTTCACCTGAACACCTGCCCTGCCCAGCTTTGCTTCAGTTTTCCACAACTTGCAGCAGGTGGCATCCTTCAGGGTTCTCTCCGGATGGTTCTGGCTATCAAAATGATGGTGTGACTCATATTCTTCACCTGTGCACTAGACTCCGAGCGTTCCTTGGCACCATGTTCCCGTGGCAAACTGATACATTTCTCCAGTTGTGGGCACATACTTAAAGTGATTTGTAACCCAACACAAGCCAAAAATGATCACTTGGGCAGATACCTCGGCAGAGTAGGTGAGTTCATGTTAAATACAGTCTCGTCCTAAAGCCTTTCACCCACCCCTGGCTCATCACTAGCTGTCATTCAGACCTTGCTTACAATCAGAATTTGAAATTATTAGGTAGGCCAATATAGCGAATATGAATGGGCCGACATTGTCATAAATAACAGCTGTATGAGGACCAGTCTTTGTTCAGACTTTTCAAACTCATTGTGCTTTCTCTGGTACAAGTACTTTCCATACACCCTCCCCATTTCAGTCTCTGACTCTCAGAGTGCATATCCAGCACTCGCCCTCATGTGTTTTGCAAATAGATACTGGGGCATTTCATTGTCCAAGGGACAGAAAAATCTCATGACAAAGGCTGGGAAATGTGAAAGAAAAATCAGAAAGGCTTATTTTGGCAAATGATCATTTGTCTTTGCAGTCCCCAGAAATCTGAGCTCCATCCTGTCAAGTTAATTTAATATCAAAATACATCAGAGGAACAGCCTTCACCAAAAGAGAAAACCCCACAATGCAGGGTGAGCTGCAAACCACTTTTCCCATTCATGAAGTGAAATCCCAGAGAATCTAAGCTCGAAATCTGGAGAACAAATTTACCTATTTCCTTCTGAACAGGCTGCTTTCCTCAGCACCGCTGCATTATTGGCTGGTTATGACAAAGCTTTAGCAGCAGCATCATAAAAGAAAGAAAAAAAAAAAAAAAGACAAACCTAACCAAAAACTTCTTATCTACAAATGATCCGGCTTAGGCTGGAAAAACTCCAGATGCCACTTTACCAATAGCTGGACCCTGGGATTTAAGCTAAAACTGTGCTTTGGGGTTCATTTGAATTTCCCCTTCAGGAATGTGACATTTTCTTCCCCAGCCCTCAGGGGCCTGATTGAGGATCAAAGGAATCAAAGCCTGATTCCTAAGCACGGTGGGAAAGGACACTGTGGTAGATGACACACATGAAAAGGATTAACTCTCCACGGCTTGGGCAGAGGCTGCTCTGTGAGAGATGTGTGAGGTTGACGGGGGAAGGAGGAGGAGGACCTGTGGAACCTTAGACACTAACACGTTTATTTGAGCATAAGCTTTCGTGGGCTACAGCCCACTTCATCAGATGCATAGAATGGAACATATAGTAGGAAGATATATATACACACAGAGAACATGAAAAGGTGGAAGTAGCCATACCAACTCTAAGAAGCTAATGAATTAAGATGAGCTATCTTAAGCAGGAGAAAAAAAAACTTTTTGTAGTGATAATCAAGATGGCCCATTCCCGACAGTTGACAAGAAGGTGTGAGGATACTTAGCGTGAGGAAATAGATTCAATTTGTGTAATGACCCAGTCACTCCCATTCTCTATTCAAGCCCAAGTTAATGGCATCTAGTTTGCAAATTAATTCCAGTTCAGCAGTTTCTCGTTGGAGTCTGTTTTTGAAGCTTTTCTGTTGCAAAACTGCCACCTTTAAGTCTGTTAATGAGTGACCAGACAGGCTGAAGTGTTCTCCTACTGGTTTTTGAATGTTATGATTCTTGATGTCAGATTTGTGTCCATTTATTCTTTTGCGTAGAGACAGTCTGGTTTGGCCAATGTACATGGCAGAGGGACATTGTTGGCACATGGTGGCATAGGGAATCCCCCGGACTCTTCCCGTCCCTCTCAAAGAACACAGAAGGTAAAACACTACATTCTTTTACTACCTTCTCCAACTTGTAGTGCTTCATAGAAGGCTTATGCAATTGAGTCTTACATCTACATCTTTATTGGTTTCTTGTTATAAGTTTGCACAACTCTGTTAATGTTATTGAATGCAACGTGTTCATCTTTGCTGGCTTCTCGTGTGTCCGGTCCTTCCATTCCTTCAATTGATTTGCTCATTAGTTCATTCACATGATCAGGCAGAAGGCGACTTCTTTCAGAACACAAAATTCTATTCAATAAGGAAAAAGAACCCTCAACTGTAGCTGTTATGACTGGGAGTAGAAAGAGATTAATTCCTACTTCTTTGTGCTACGTTTCCTGGGATGAAAGATCAGGTCGAGCCACTAGTGATGATAAAAAAGAAGTTGAAGTCAAATCTTCATTCGTCATAAGATATTCCACTCTGTATTCAAATTCTCTATTCTGTCCTGCAGTCCCCTTGCTGGTAGTGCCTCTGTCATAAACAGATAGCTAAGGGTTAATGTTTCTTTTACCTGTAAAGGGTTAACAAAGGGAACCAAACACCTGACAAGAGGACCAATCAGGAAACCGGA
>NW_027426929.1:0-1063 GCF_003597395.2 Chelonoidis abingdonii
CCCGCCCCCCGCGCTAGGGAAGCGGCCCCGCAGCGTCTTCCCCTGGGCGCCCCGCAGCCACCAGCGGCTGCTGCCCACGACCACGCAAAGCAGCCACAGCAGCCGCCCCATCCCCGGCAGCGGCACGAGCCCCCCAGCTACCTCCGTATCACGTGACAGCCCTCCCCCCCCGGGTGCACAGCTGGAACCTGCGGAGGAAGAACCAATAGGAACAGAGAACGAGCCACGGGGCGGAGCCAGCGCCTGCCCCGCCTCCCCCAGTGTTATTCTCCGCTCCCTCCTGCAGCTAGAGCTCGAGGCTCGGTCCATCGCCAGGCTGCTACGTGTCCGTTGCTTAGCTTGGCCATACGGCGGCCAAGTGTCGTGAAACCGTATTTTACGGCTGCCATGGAGGAGGCGGGTGAGGGTGGGCATGTTTCGGGGGACCCCCCCCCCTCCAGCGTCCGCCCGCCCTCTGCTGGGGGGGAACTGCCCCTGCCCAATCCACGGACCCGCGCCGCCGCCAGTGCACCTCCCGCTCCCGGCGTGACCGCGGACGAGGGCGGTAGTAGAGGGTGTCACTGTGCACGCGCGGGGACGGAGGCACCTCTTCGCCCATGCGCAGTGTCGGAAAACGGGGGGGGGGGAGGCGGTGAGACACAACGCCGGGGAGGGACGGCAGGGGGGCGAGCGGCGGTAGTGCCGTAAAGCGCGAGTGATGTCGGGCGCTGGGGGTCCTGGGGCTGCCGTGAGGCCTTCGGGCTTTGCCAAGCGGCTCCTAGTGACGGGCGGCGCCGGGTTCATGTGAGTAGCGGCGCTTGGGGGAAGGGTCACGAGATCCAGGCGCTTGTCCCGCGTCCTGACCGATGTGTGGGCGGCGCAGTTAGTCCCGACGTTTCGCGGTTCTCCCTGATGTTTTGTTTTTTTGCTCCGTCAGTGTCGTCCTGCACCCGTCGCCCCCCCCCCCGCCTCGTGTCCTGATATTTTGTTCTTCTCATGTGGTCACCCTACTTGGGAAGGGGCGGGGTGAGTCTCTCCCTCCCGCTGTCCCGCCGCTGCCATCCGCACTCCTGACTCCGCCTCC
>NW_027426930.1:0-2829 GCF_003597395.2 Chelonoidis abingdonii
GGGGGGGAGGGAGAGAATGTTAAGATTCTGTGGCCTGCAATGTGCTGGTCAAACTAAATGATCATAATGGTTCCTTGTGACCTTAAAATCTATAAGCATAGATAGCAGCCTACTGCAACAAAAGGGGTATTTCTTTTTATGTAGGAACACTACCTCCCCGAGCAAAGTTAGCTGTGTTGATGGAAGCATAACTATATTCGTCAGTGGCGTGGTTTTTTCAGCAGATATAACAATGCCAATACAGTGTAACTTACAGGCCTCGGAATGAATCCCTGGAAGTTTTACCTTCTTCACATGTCCACATATTTGAGAAGCAGTCATTACAGAGACAAGATAGTAATAGAGAGCTCTATGGCTGAGTGACACCACCTCACCGTCAAGTCACCCTCCAAAAAGGAACGTGTGGTTTTGGCCGCATTTGGCACACTCTAAATTATGACATCCATTCTTTTCCAGGCATAGGCTTTTTTGCAGGTAGCAGACAGGTGATCTACCTTAGTGAGAGATGGGAAATAACCTCACATGGGTTTGTTTGCTTTTAAAAGAAAACTGGACAGCTCAAGTGGTACAAAAGATTTTTAACTTTGCCCCACCAGAAGATACTTCAGGATTGTGTCATTATATATAACATGAATGAACAGCTCTTTTTCCCCTGTGAGGAATTCAAGTTTTCTCCACAACATGATATAGCCTATGCAACTAGGAACCTACAGGCAGTCTTAGCCTGTTCTGTAATGATCACTTTTCCAAAGCACATTGCAATACAACTTGCCTAGAGAACAACTTCAAGTGACCTCCAGCTCTGCATCTCTCCTCCCTCCACTGCAGGAGAGGGATTTTGCATCAAGGGTGATGAGTAGAATACAAGTTTCTATGGAGGGGTTTCCTTCAGAAGAAGTGAAGCCACTCATAGACAGAGGTAGCTGCAGCTTCTCCCATATGCCTCATTCAAGATACAAGTTAGTAGTATTTCCGAAAAGGAAAGAAGGGATCCCAAGATGTTTGTTGCCACATTAAAACAGGTGTTCAGCATAATCTTACAGCTACAGGAACATACCCTTATTCACCTCGTTCCAAGCTGGACTCACTTCTACAGGGGAAGAGATTTAGATCATGTAAGGCCATTTTTGGAAGCAATACAGTAGAAAGGAGCACTATGGGCAGCCGTGGTGAGAACATCCACCCACTCTGCTTCTCTACAGCAAAGCCACTGGATATGATGGAAACAAGTCTAATGTCCACCCGGGCTCAGCAGGGACCTGCATGAAACATTTGCCCAGAATAAAGCATGGAGAGGCTATTGGCTGCACCACCACTGCCAGGCAGAGAACATTCAGAGGCAACAGAGTACAGCTGCTTCCCACCCTAGAGCTTTAAGAACAAAGTCCCATTCAAAACCGTAACATTTATCTTTGTGCAGAATTACAAGTTACTGGTAAACTTTGCTATCCAAGTACCTGATGGCTCTAACCGGGGCAAATATTAGAGAAGCAGAACACTAACAGATCACAAGTGCAGTACACATTTGCAGACAGTGAACATGTCCTCAGTAAGTGACCGTAAAAATATGTCTTTCCTGTGTTCTATGACTTCTGCTCCCCTGCTTCACAGCTTTTCACCTTGAGGAATCCAGCAAGCTTCAGCTCTGAACAAATTTGGTTCCTTCTCATTGATTTAGATGAGAGACAGCTTTCAGAGCCAATCACTGTTTCAGCAGAGAACTAACAATCTTTTCACTGATACCAAGACTAATGGGGTCATGACATATCCATGGAGATACTACAAGTGGCTGCATCAGTAGCATGCAGCTTGGATGACAGACTTAAATATTAGGTACAATATAATGAGCATATCCAGACAAAGGAGACAGAGATACAAGTACTCCCTAACCCTACTCCAAATACAATCTCATTTATTGTATCACATTTTCTGCCCATATACTAAGTAGAAAAAGATTTTTAGTCTTCTATAATGTTTTGAGGCTTTGTACATTAACACTGATCTTATAATGGTAGCTATAAATATTAGTGCACCTTCACTTCTGAACTAGTAGAACAGGGAGACCGTCACCTATCCAAACACAGAAGAATAACCGCAGTAAATTCAAATAATCAGATTTAAAAGTAAATATTTGATGCCATTGCAACTTAATACTAACATTATAATTCTATTGATTCTTTATTCCATATGAGTATATCCAAGTTAATGTTTATTTTAAAAAATGGATGTGGTGCAAATTACTCCTCTGCACAGTCAAGTCACTACCACTGTTCAACCTATAAAGTCATCACAATTAACTTAGAGTCAGATAGCCCCATCACATTTTATGCCTATTCCCAATTATATCTCTGAAGGACAGAGATCATTCCCCAGGGCATAGTGCTGTCTCCAGTATTAAAGATAATAAAGTAGTAATAAAAAGTGCACTAAAGAAAGACATTTCATTAGTATGATTAACACATAAGCCTTGTCCATCCTGGGAGAAGAATTGTACTAGCTATCACTATGTTTAAATATGGCACAGCACAATGGTATAGTGCAGTAGGAGGTCAGTGCTAGGAGATTATAGAAATATAGGGCTGGAAGGGACCTGGAGAAGTCATTGATTTCCAAGATGTAATTCCAGCCTGGTCATGAACTTGGTGTGGTCCTGGGAAAGGTGAGTTCCCATTTTTAAAATGACGATAATACTACCTCAGAGGGACAGGACTTGAAGTATATGACATATGATAGTAGTGAGAGACTACTTACCAGGCAAAAGTATAAAACACAAAGTTAAGAACCTGTATCAAAGGAATCCAGAAACAACATCCTGACAAGAAGCCCAGC
>NW_027426931.1:0-1140 GCF_003597395.2 Chelonoidis abingdonii
CCCGCTCTCAATGACCTATGAGTACCTTAAGAAAGACATACTTTACCACAAATAGGGAAACTTGCCTAACTAAACACAAGAATGGGATTGGAGAAATAAACTCCAAACCCTGCTACACTGTACAATAATTCTAAAAAAACTAAAAGGCAACCATAAAGACATTCTGGGGACTTGGCTTGAAGGATACTATACACTTCAGTGGCAAGACATTTCAAAACAGGAAGCCCTCAAGGTTGCAAATGGTCCATCACTAAAGAAATGGGCTACCTTCTAGCTAATTTGGGCTTTCTATTCCCATCTATTGTATGCAGCATGTGAAGCATGTTTTAAAAACAAGAATATTTATTGGCTAGTAAGCAGTAGTGAACTAAGCAATAGTAGTAAAAGGTTATTCCTAGAACGTCAATAAGCGATCTATTGCTGTTAGATATGCTGAGGCATTTGTGCAAATCAAACTGGATTGCTTATTTTAGAAGCAGTATATTATTCTTGGAGTACAAACTCATGTACTCCAATTTAAATTTTTACTATATTAGCAAATTAATCATTTTAAAGACAAACTTTTGGAAACAAGATGGAAGCTTTCAAAGCCTAGACTTTCTCTTCAATGGATGAATCTATGATTATGGGGCCACAAATGATTTTTTTCTGTGCTTTAGCCAGACTAGATCCATAAAGTGTTAAGTATACTTTTGTGAATATAATTGATGGCAGAGGCTTTTTTCAAGGCAGTTTTCTGTGCTTTTTGAATAAATTAATGAGTTAATTTCTAGATTAAACTTCTAACACACTGGGTTTAGTGTGCAGGTGCTTAGGTGGTGGTGGTGGTCTGTGATATACAGAAGGTGAGACTACATGATCTGGTAGTCCCTTCTGTCTTTAAACTCCGATTTTAATGGTCAACTATCTCACAAACTGAGTAGTTGTCATAAAATCCATTAGCAGAATACATGAGATGCTTCGAATTAAATTCTGCCCCTTTGGTTGCATAGTAGCATATCAAACCTAGATCTTGTGACCAGGAGCCTCCCCTGGATCCTTACTAACCACCAAGCTTTCTCTAAAACAAATTTCAAAGTAGCAGCCGTGTTAGTCTGTATCCGCAAAAAGAACAGGAGTACTTGTGGCATCTTAGAAACT
>NW_027426932.1:0-1412 GCF_003597395.2 Chelonoidis abingdonii
AAGGTGCCACAGGACTCTTTGTTGCTTTTTACAGATCCAGACTAACACGACTACCCCTCTGATACTTCTATTCATTGAAACTTTTTGAAACTTTGCACTTCTAGAGAAAGGTGAGGGATTGATTCTATGTATACAAATTCGCAGAGGACCAATAGAGTTGAGGTCTGTTATTTCTCACCTCTATATAGTATTTACTTATTTACAAACATTTTTGCTGTTAACAGGCATGTTACCTCTGGAGACACAAATCCACAGTTTGAGAACTGCAAAACTAAGCCTCTCTGATGGTATCTTCTAGACTGAGCACTAAGTCCCATTGGTTAGATAGAAAGATTAACCTAAATAATCTGTACAGAAGCCTGTGGAACCCCATAAGACTGGGTCCCTAATCCCTGAATTATTGGTGCTCCTTTACAAAACTTTTCTTAACCATTACATGAATATATCGTCTCATACTATAGAATTAAAATTTATAGTCCCTATTGCATGATGAGCTATAATGTATCTTAATTAAAACTATCTTTAGATAGGTTTTTCCTCAAAAAGCATTTTATAAAAAAAAACACATTTCTTTTTTTTTAATCATTGATTTTTATCCACCTGGGTTAGGGGGAGTATAGCAGCAACATTGGAGTAACTCTTACTCTGCATTTATATGGAATACACCATGCTGTCATTTATCACATGCTTTCTCTAGAGACCATCATTAGATGATCTTTTTGTGTATAATGTGTATATCCATGAATACAGATACTGTAGAGCTAAAAGTTTGAATACAAATACATTTTCTAAATCCCCAGCAGAGTTTTCAGTTATGCAAAACTTTAATCTTAATAATGACCAAATAGTTTTGTCTGTACAGCTGAACTAAGAAGAAAACAGTGCCATATGTAATTTGAAAGCTGCAGAGCTGACTACCACAGTGATATAAAGAGAGCTCTAGTCTAGCTGCATGGTATGTGTAACTTTGCCCATTGTGGTCAGATTTCACAGCAGTTGTAATGGAATTTTACCATTGCTGAGATAGAGAAATGGCTTTCGTAAAATAGAATGTAAGCGTTGTTCAAAAAGGAACATAAGGAACCGGTGTAGATCATGAGCAAAACATTCGTATTTAACCAATTGGCTGCCCTCAGGACATTTTGCAACTGGGTATTCTATGGCAGTAGTTCTCAGCCAGGGGTAGGCGTATCCCTACACAGAGGTCTTCCGGGGGCACTCAACTCATCTAGATATTTGCCAGGTTTTACAACAGTCTGCATAAAAAGCATTAGTGAAGTCAGTACACCCTAAAATTTCATACAGACAATATCTTGTTTATACTGCTCTATATTCAGAAATGTAAGTATAATATTTATATTCCAATTAATTTATTTTATTTATATATATATATAAAAAAATTCCCCTCTCAC
>NW_027426933.1:0-1222 GCF_003597395.2 Chelonoidis abingdonii
TATATTTCATGTTGAATACATATACATACATAAATAATCAGATACAGCATAATATAAAATCTTATTCAACAGATTAATTCATATGGACCTGTACTACAAGTGACATTAGTACATAGACCACAAATTAAGTGAGAGTCAACAGCAAGGAGATAATGAAAACCAGCAGTGCATTGTATTAGAGGGAGGACTATTGAGGTGCCATAGGGAGGTCGGTTTGGATACCCCAGGGAACAGTGTAATACCAAGACTTATTTAAAGTTCTCATTAATGATCTGGAAAAGGCTTACTGGAAACAGCATGTTACAATTAAATCTGCAGCAGATATTAAATTGGCATCTGTTGGAAATGAGGATTGTGAAACATTGTAAAACCTTCCTTGCAGCACCATGCCAGGTATGTAAGGGGTTCCATCAGTGTCAGCTAAGAGGACAGAGAAGTAATATAAAAGGACCCAGAGATGTTAGAAATATTGTCAAGAAATATGAAAAATTAAATTTGATTCAGATAATCCAAGCTCAAGTTTCTGTGGAAAATAACCCAGAACACAAATACTCAGTAGGAGAAGGTACACGGTGCACATGGGCTGCAAATAAGCTGGCGATATGTGAAGGCAGCAAAGAAAGCCAGTGTGATATTTTCAGAGTCATAGAGTCATCAGCCAGGGAGGAGCTAATTAATTTTCATGTATCACTCGGAAATAGAGATTCCATCTGATACAAGGCCTGATCCAAAGTCCATTGAAGTCAATAAGAGTCTTCCATTACCATCACAGGGATTTGGCTCAAACCCGTGTTCTGCTTGGTTCTGGAGAGGTTAATACCCAAAAGGAATTGAAGTGCTTCCAATGCATCAGAGAAGAACAAAACTAAAATACAATTAGGAGACTGTGGAGGGATTGATTTACAAGGACAGAGCAGAAGATCTAATAGTGTTACAGCTTGGCTAAGTGATGACTAAAGGGGAACACTAAAAAAGCCCACAGTTACTTAAAGAGTTTAAATGCTACAGAGGCAGAAGAATTATTTAGGATGGGGATATTACTTAGTGCAATGGGATGAAATTAAATAGAGGAACATACAGACATGCCAAACCTGTGGCAAAAAATGCAGAAATTGGGCTTGTTTGGGGCTTAATTGCCTTATGAGTTGCTTGTTGGCTAGTTTTTGGCTTGTAGCTAGTTGCTTGTTGTAGCTTGTTGCTTCTTCTTTTTTTTTTTTTTTTT
>NW_027426934.1:0-2191 GCF_003597395.2 Chelonoidis abingdonii
GACTTCAATAACTCGGACATAGGTTAGGGGTTTGTTATAGAAGTGGATGGGTAGGGTTCTGTGGCCTGCTTTGTGCAGGAGGTTAGACTAGATGATCATATTGGTCCCTTCTGACCTATGAGTCTGAGAGTCTGAATCTCTCTGGCGAGCATATTTCCAGACCTGCTACTATCCTCTGAAGGGGATGCTTCAGGCCCCTGGGGTTAGGGAGAAGATCTGTCACTGATTCCATTCCCTCTTCTGCAGGGTCAGGAGAATGTTCCTCACCGTCTTTCCCAAAGAATGGAAGGGCATGTAGAAGATGTTGTGTTTGTGTTGGTGAATATCACTTTTCAACAGCAGAGTTCAAATAAACAAGCAAACCAACAAACAAAACCCCACCATTGTAACCAAGGAGCCTAAACAAGCTCAGTCCAAATAGAAATTGACTGGAATAAAAGCTCAGCATTTGGACGAGACTTGGACCATCCAATGCAGCAATAATCCACTTCTTCTGTGAGTGCTTAACCAGATTGGGGGATACTCCAATGGCTGTTTGGGGAGGCACAGCCTTCCCTACCTGGCTCTCCATATAGTTTCAGAACCCCGATGTGGCCCTCAGGCCAAAAAGTTTGCGCACCTCTGTTTTAGTGTCATATCTACAATTACGAATGAAATATGATCTTAATATTTGTAGTGGTCAATGTCATTAGAAGATACTGTATAGAGAAATTAGTATTGCATTTTCTGATTGCTGCCAGTGTAGGTGGGTGAAACATTTTATGCAAAATGTAGATACACCCACTATTTTCTATTTTTCAATTTCTGGAACTTTTAAAGGTGTGCACAATTTCAGATGAAATTTGCATCAGCAAAATTTTCAGCTTTGCTGTGCCCATGGCAGTTTGGCTGGCCATGAATATTCTGAGCAGCTTTTCATAGTGTATTTTATAGTTAGAGTTTCAAACAGGGATTGATTTCATGATGGAAATCAAATCGCTGACATTACATAGTGCCAGTTTCTGCCATCCTTACTTGTCTTGAATAGTGCCTTACTCCTTAAGTGGAGTTTAAATGTAATCTCTGGGATCATTCAAGGAGTGAGGTATTACTGAACATAAGTAAGGATATCAGAATCTGACCCATGGTATTTATTCCTAATTCTGTGTGCTCAGGAGGGCCAAAAAATCCATTAGTATTCTTAAAAGGAGTGGCTGCGTTTTTTGGATGTGATTAAAAAGTGGGGGCAAATTATCCTTGGGGTAACTTTTAGTTGTTTTTCTTGGTATGAACCATATCCAGCTGTAATTTTCGAAGGAGTTGTTACCCCATTTTGACCCTATTGGATAGCCCGTTTTCAAGAGCTAACAGATTGTTTCTTTTAGGAGGAGAAATTGATTTAGTCACAAATTTCCTTGGTTCAAACGTGTTTGTTTGCATAAAATGTAGAAAGTCTTGTTTCCCTGAATGCAATAGGAATCAAACAACAAGAGAGAGGTTTTAACAGTTCCCAACCTCTTGCAGCCAGCACTTTCCCAAACGCTCTCTTAGCTCTTTTTTTCTAAGGGTCATGCCATCTGTGCTTCTCTGGCTGAGTCTGGAGCATCTTTATTCCTTCTCTGAGTCCCTCTATATGGTGCTGCTGCTTCTCTCTCAGGCCTTGTCTACACTTACTGGGGGTTCAGTGCACGGCGACTGATGCATCGGCAGTTGATTTAGCTGGTCTAGTGAATATCCACCACTGATTGCTCTCCAGTTGACTCCTGTACTCAGCCTGAACAAGAAGCACAAGAGGAGTCAACAGGAGAACATCTCCCATCGACATCACGTAGTGTGGACCCTGCGGTAAGTAGATCTAAGTACGTCAACTTCAGCTACATTAATCATGTAGCTGAAGTTGTGTAACTTAGATCGATCCCCCAGCAATGCCCCCATAGTATAGACAAGGCCTCACACACAGACATCACAGCTCCACCAGTCAATGCCCTGGCCCCTTTGTTTGCTATATAAGTCTCCAAGGAAACCCCTTTGACTACGTGGTTTATCTTCTACTCAAACCTTGCTGTGCATCTGTGTTTTGCTTTGTGGCTCCTATTCTTTAGCTATCTCATTCTATACTGGATTATTTGTGGATTATTTCTTACATTTATCCTGGATGAAGGATGGCAGTTAATCCCATCATTTTGAATCAGGTTTCCAGCAACACCCCCCC
>NW_027426935.1:0-2402 GCF_003597395.2 Chelonoidis abingdonii
GGGTTCCGGGAGGGGACAAGGAGCAGGGGGGGTTGGATGGGTCGGGGGTTTTGAAGGGGACAGTCGGGGGCAGGATGTGGGAGGGAGCACACAGGGGGCGGAGCCCACGCTGTTTGGGGAGGCACAGACTTCCCTATCCAGCCCTCCATACAGTTTTGCAACCCCAATGAGGCCCTCAGGCCAAAAAGTTTGCCCAGCCCTGTTGTAGTGGTAGCTACATAAAAGGTTCAAAAGCCATTAAGTCTCACAAATAAGTAAAAGGAGAAAATGCAAAATCATCACAGTCTGTGGGGTTATCTTAGGCAAGCAAGAAGCAACCAAGGATGGCTGTAGGTTTGTAGGATAAAACTTCCATATCTTTTCACGCAGTCCTAACAAATCCTGGAAACTTTACTGTTCATAATGAGTTACCTAACCACTTACTCCAAGTTTAAAGGTAATATTAACATAGTAAATTATTAATATTAAACAGAAGTCCATTTTGTGGAATATCTTATTTATCTCACTTTACATTATACATTTATAATTTTATATTTCATTGTTATAGTTGAAACAAATTTTGGCCTGCAGAGCACAGATTATTATTTCTTCAAAATGAATTGAGAGATAGATAGGACATAGCAATGTCCTGTTAAAAGAGATCAGTAGAACATGGCTCAGTAATACAAAAAGTAGTTTAAAAACTTGAAACATCTACAAACAATATTTTCCTTAGTCTGTCAGAAGGAAGAGTCATATACCATTTCAGAGAACATTAAAATAATGCAATATTACATCTTAGTGAAGGCACATTTAGAGAAAAAAACATGTTATTCACTGCATAAATTATTTTTGCAAACTATTTTTCCCTCTAAAAGCATCTCACTAGCTAAAACATTCTTTACCATCTGTGTAATTACCAATAAAAAGTCCAAAGCTGTCAGAAGTGGCTGCGCATCTAGACTTTATAGTCCACCAAGGCGCAAGCCTTTCCGCCTAAAGCGATATGCAGAATTGCACAGAACTAGAACACAGAAATAAGTGTCTATAGTAATTCATTACACTCAGGATAAAGACATTTGAAGTGAATTGCAATGATTTGAAAAAACTAATAAATATCTCACATGTGCTTACAAGTATTTCCTACTAAAGACCCTAAAATCAAGGTAAACAAAATATGTAGTTGCTGTACCAGAAAGGACACCATTCACCTTTTTATGGCACACATTCTCTAATACATAAATATTATGCTGATAAAACAGTAACGTTTCTACGAAGATAGGATTTGACAATAATATGACATGTGACTACAGGATTTCTTATGCACTGTACTCTACTTTAAGGACTATCCCTTTCTGAGCTGGTCATAGCCTTTGCCCCTAACCACTAGTATAACTATGTGTAGAAAGAATAGTAAATATGACAGGTGAAATCCTTGCTGATCTTAAACACAAAAAAGAAGCTTATAAGAAGTGGAAGATTGGACAAACGATCAGGGAGGAGTGTAAAAATACTGCTCAGGCATGCAGGAGTGAAATCAGGAAAGCCAAATCACACTTGGAATTACAGCTAGCAGGAGATGTTAAGAGTAACAAGAAGGGTTTCTTCAGATATGTTAGCAACAAGAAGAAAGTCAAGGAAAGTATGGGACCCTTACTGAATGAGGGAGGTAACCTAGTGACAGAGGATTTGGAAATAGCCTTTTTTGCCTCTGTCTTCATGAACAAGGTCAGCTCCCAGACAACTGCACTGGGCAGCACAGCATGGGGAGAAGGTGACCAGCCCTTTGTGGAGAAAGAAGTGGTTCATGACTATTTAGAAAAGTTGAAAGAGCACAAGTCCATGGGGGCAGATGCACTGCATCTGAGGGTGCTAAAGGAGTTGGCAGATGTGATTGCAGAGCCATTGGCCATTATCTCTGAAAACTCATGGTGATCAGAGGAGGTCCTGGATAACTGGAAAAAGGCTAATGTAGTGCTCATCTTTAAAAAAAGGAAGGAGGCAGTGCCGGGGAACTACAAGCCAGTCAGCCTCACCTCAGTCCCTGGAAAAATCACGGAGCAGGTTCTAAAGGAATCAATTCTGAAGCACTTAGAGGAGAGGAAAATGATCAGGAAGAGTCAGCATGGATTCACCAACGGCAAGTCATGCCTGACTAACCTAATTGCCTTCTATGACGAGATAACTGGCTCTGTGGATGAGGGAAAAGCAGTGGACATGTTATTCCTTGACTTTAGCAAAGCTTTTGATAAGATCTCCCACAATACTCTTGCCAGCAAGTTAAAGAAGTATGGCTGGATGAATGGACCATAAGGTGGATAGAAAGCTGGCTAGATCATTGAGCTCAACGGTTAGTGATCAATGGCTCGATGTCTAGTTGGCAGCTGGTATCAAGCAGAGTGCCCCAAGGGTCAGTCCTGGGG
>NW_027426936.1:0-1378 GCF_003597395.2 Chelonoidis abingdonii
TTGTTGGAGTCTGTTTTTGAAGTTTTTTTGTTGCAAAATTGCCACCTTCAAGTCTGTCACTGAGTGGTTAGAGAGGTTGAAGTGTTCTCCAACTGGTTTTTGAATGTTATAATTCTTGACGTCTGATTTGTGTCCATTTATTCTTTTACATAGAGACTGTCCAGTTTGGCCAATGTACATGGCAGAGGGCCATTGCTGGCACATATCACATTGGTAGATGTGCAGGTGAATGAGCCCCTAAAGACAGTCAGATTCTGGATTCACCTCTTCTCCTCTGGAAGATTGTTCCATTGCCAGATCCCTTCAACAGAGAGTACTTTGTCTTCCGTTCTCTTATGCTTCATCATGGGCTCCATGATGTGCATTGCATCAGAAGAATGCAGATGTTGCAATGGTTCATAGACCAATAGTTGGTCTCTGACATACCTGGGTTTTGATCCATTAATTACTTTGAAAATTAGGACCAATGCCTTAAACTGGTTTTGGAAGCTGACTGGCAACTAAGGGAGAGACTTGCATATGGGGTCGGAGACATGGGAAGGTAGGCAGCCACATTTTCTACCAGCTAAACATTATGCAACTTGTTCATATGCAGCTTAAGATATAATATGTTACCGTAATCCAGCCTGGAGGTGACAAACCTATGGATCACTGTGGCCAGGTTCTCATCTGGGAAAAAGGGACAAAGTTTCCTAGTAAGCTGGAGGAGAAGAGGCACTTTTGGAAACTGCTGCTACCTGGTCATCCAAACTTAGTAAGGACTTAAAACAGAACCCCCAAGGCTTCAGACAACTTTGACAAATGGGGTCTCTATGCCTTTTACGGAAGGTGGAGATAACATCTTGGTCAGCTGCTCTTCATCCATGAGCTGATTTGTTGTAGGCATACAAACATTTTTAGAAGCACTGGTGGTTGCATCAGTTGAGCATGATATTGTCAATGACGTACTGTAGGCAGTTGAGTCCATGGTGTCTCACTGCCTTTCACTGTGATCTCTTGTAGGTATGGAAGAGGGGATAGCATGGATCCCAGGAAATGAGGGGAAGTGCAAGATGCTGTGAATGTCAGGGGGCAGAGTGATAGGAGGGGAGAAAGGGGAGCTACTGAGACCAGACAGTGTGAGGCAGCTGGTTCCATGATGGGAAGGGGGTTCTGGCACTTCCTACCTGCTCCCACGCCTGACCCAGAGGTTGATCTAGTCCCTGCAGCTACCACTTTCAACTCCGTAACACCCATTCATATGTGAACAAGTTTACATGGGTGCAAAGTCCCCACAATATTTGACGGAGATGAAAGTGATCGGAAACAGTCAACATGGATTCACCAAGGGCAAGTCATGCCTGACCAACCTGATTGCCTTCAATGATGAGATAACTGG
>NW_027426937.1:0-6168 GCF_003597395.2 Chelonoidis abingdonii
TCAAGCTGCAGAGAATCCACCAGCAAGTGACCCCTGCCCCACGCTGCAGGGGAAGGGATCTCACAAAACTTGGTGACTGGGCTTAAAATGGCAGATGAAATTCAGTGTTGATAAATGCGAAGAAATACACATTGGAAACATAACCCCAACTATAAAATGATGGAGTCTAAATTAGCTGTTACCACTCCAGAAAGAGATCTTGGAGTCATTGTGGGCAGTTCTCTGAAAACATCTGCTCAATGTGCAGCAGTAGTCAAATATTAGGAGCTGTTAGGAGAGGGATAGATAATAAGACAGAAAATTTCATAATACCACTATATAAATCCATGGTACGCCCATACCTTGAATACTGTGGTCGCCGCATCCCAAAAAAGATAGATTGGAAAAAGTACAGACAAGAGCAACAAAAATGATTAGGGGTATGGAACAGCTTTCACGTGAGGAGACATGTTCAGCTTGGAAAAGAGATGACTGAGGGGGGGATATGACAGAGGTCTATAGAATCATGACTGGTGTGGAGAAAGTGAATAAAGAAGTGTTATTTACTCCTTCTCATAAAACATGAACCAGGGTCACTCAATGAAATGAACAGGCAGCAGGTTTAGAACAAACAGAAGTATTTCTTCACACAATGCACAGTCAGCCTGTGGGACTCAATGCTCAATGGGATATTGTGGAGGCCATAAGTATAACTGGGTTCAAAAAAGGATTAGGTAGGTTCACGGAAGATAGGTCCATCCATGGCTATTAGCCAAGATGGTCAGGGACACAATCCCATGCTCTGGTTGTCCCTAAGACTCTGACTGCTAGACACTGGGACTGGATGACAGAGGATGGATCACTTGATAAATTGCCCTGTTCTGTTCACTCCCTCTGAAGCATCTGGCACCAACCTCATTTGGAAGACAGGACACTGGGCCATTGCTTTGACACCATATGGCCATTTGTATGTTTTTGTGATCTTATAAATCATGGGATAGTGGGAGAGGAAACATGGGAGTTTTTGTTTGCCTCCAAATCGCAGAATTCCAGTTGCTTCTGGCTGACTTCAGCTATATACCCCACATTGAACAGTGAGAAACGTCTCAGAATGCATGGAGCCCAGCAGCAAGGCAAGGCACCATGGGATACCTTCCCACAAAGCCACGCACTTACTCCATACAGTGTCCCTGCTTTGTACGCACAGGGATTCATATTGAAACAGGAGACAGCTGATGTGTGTATGCAATGATTGCAGACTATCTAAAGTGTACAAAAAACAGAATGTGAATTAACCTCCCCTGCCAGGCAGACAGAGCCTTCCACTTGGCCCTTTGAAAAAGGGACTGAGTCTTTGTTCCATGTTTGCACGGCTTCTACACCACAATGAGGCCCGGATCCACGACTTCAGCTCTCAGGTGCTACCACTAAACTACAACTACTAACAAACTCCCTGAGAACCAGGGGAATAGAATCCCCATTGTGCAGCTGGAGAACTGAGCCCCAGAGATGGGAAGGGACCTGCCCAAAGTCACAAAAGAGGCCTCTGATAGAGCTGGGATTTAACAGGGGAAGGATTCTCTGGTAGCTAGGCGCCAATTCTCCTGCTCCATCACAGGATACCAGACATTGCTGGATGAGGCTCTGTGGCCTGTGCTAAGCAGGAGGCCAGACTACACGACCATAAACAGGCCTTGAAATCCGTGACCCCAGATGTTCCAAGTATTGGCCCCAGAATTTGTACTCCATGCAACAAACCTCGATGCCAACTCTGCCCACATATCTACACCAGCGACACCATCACAGGACCTAACCAGGTCAGCCACACCATCACCGGTTCATTCACCTGCACGTCCACCAATGTAATATACGCCATCATATGCAGCCAGCTCTCTCGATGTATATCAGCCAAACTGACCAGTCTCTATGGAAAAGGATAAATGGACACAAATCAGATATTAGGAATGGCAATATACAAAAACTGCAGAGAACACTTCAACTCCCTGGCCACACTATAGTAGGACCTTAAGAGGTGGCCATCCTGCAGCAAAAAACTTCAGGACCAGACTTCAAAGAGAAACTGCTGAGCTCAAGTTCATCTGCAATTTGACACCATCAGCTCAGGATTATACAAAGACGTTGAGGCTTGCCAACTACAAAAGCGTTCCTCCCTTGGTTTTCACACTTCAACTGCTAGAACAGGCCTCATCCTCCCTGATTGAACTAAGCTCGTTATTCCTAGCTGGCTTGCATATATATACCTGCCCTTGGAAATTTCCACTACATGCATCGACGAAGTGGGTATTCCCCCCATGAAAACTCATGCTCCAAAACGTCTGTTAGTCTATAAGGTGCCGCAGGATTCTTTTTGCTGTTTACAGATCCAGACTATCAATGGCTACTCCTCTGATACTTGATACCCCATGACCGTCCTTCTTCATTTCTCCTTGTCCCTGCTCTGCTGGGACGCACAAGGATCTGAGCTGATGCCATTGTGGGGTGGTGGATGTAATGTGAACACCTCTCTGCGAGGAGCTGGGTCGGGTCACTTGTTTGTGGAGTATTGCTAAACTTTAAGGTTGACAATGATTTGATTGCTTTCTGAGCAAAACGCTGAAGATCTTGAAATTTCCCCCTCCATCTCGTTTTTTTAAGAGTTTAAAATAAACATTATTCCACAGGGAGCAGGAAAAATTAAGCTTGTTCCAGCTGTCTTAGGTGCTGTGCCGCAAAGGGTTCAGTACGAGAGCTGAGCTTCGTCTAGTGATTCACTTTGCAGCTGTGTAAGAATGCATATAACTCCTCTTTATTGGTTTTATCTCCAAACCAATTACTATATCATTCAACTAAGCCACGGAAACGATGATCCTCCTTCTTACTTATCCTCAGAAGACACCAGGAATGTGAATGGTTTGATAGGTCCAGCATTTCTCTCTGGAAGGAGCACTAGAGGCCAGAAGGCGTATAGCTTTGCAGCTAGGCTGTTCCCAGGCGAATGTTTGTGGGATGGAGGGTTGTGTGTTGCAGGGCCCTGCTGATTGCTTGCTGGAAAGGGAATTCTATGGGCACTGGAGGAAAGATCTCAGGAATGGAAATAAACGATGGCTTAGGTAATGGGTTGTGGCTGGCACCAGCGCAGTATGAATGGGGAGGGACAGTAGAAAGGGACTTCTCTGCCTCACAGAACAGAGAAATGTTGGGCTGGAAGAGACCTCGAAAAATCATCTAGTCCTGTCCTCCCCAAGTAAACCAGACCATCCTGACAGGTGTTTGCCAACCTCCGAGATGGGGATTCCAACAAGCGTCCCTTGGAAGCCTGCTCCAGCATTAACTATCCTTATAGCTAGCAAGTTTTTCCTAATATCTAACCTAAACTCCCTTGCTGCAGCCCTTAATATATTGACAATGTTATCAGAATTCCCCCGCCTGCCTCGTCTCTTGGTAAACACATCCAATTCTTTCAGCCTTTCCTCACAAGTCAGGTTTTCTATTACCCTTTTTTCATTTTCGTGGCTCTTTCTGGACTCGCTCCAATTTGTCTACAACTTTCCTGAAGTGTGGCACCCAGCTTTGGACCAGCTTTCCGTCTGAGACCTCATCAGTGCGAGGAGACGCGGGACAGTTATCTCCCATGTCTATATGACAAGACTCCCCAGAATGAGATAGCCTTTTTCACACCACATCCCACTTGTGACTCATATCTCCCATGCAGCATCTGCCACAACACAGCTGGGGCGTCAGCTGTGCCCGCTGATCACGTTGCATAGGATGGTAGCTGCATAAAAGTGTACTGGAGCGTGAAGGATAGAGCCAGGTCTGACCTTTTTGCAAGAACAATGGCTCAACAGCTAAGCAGCGCCCCTGTGCGGTACTCTCTTCTTGCATCCCTCTGATTGACGAGACCGCCTGCCTTGGTGGTCTCGGCTCTCTTTATGACTCAGCACTCAGCCAGATCACTTATAGTCCCCACCTACTAGAGTAACACAAAGTCCAGCAGAACACGTCCATTCCCCCTGTCCGCCTGCCACCCTCCAACTTCTGGGCTGGCGTCCAACACACTTTTGATCAAGCATTCCTTACCCCTTATTAGAGCTTCACATCAACCTTCCCGGAAGAGCTCAGACTTTGACACTGGACTCCAGTCCAGGAACCTAGCAGAAGCAGCAAGGTTCCTGCACCAGACCCTTGTCCCACCTCCCTGGTCTTCTCTATCAATCTTTCCATGGGCTTCTCCTCACCGAAGAGTCTTTTTGTCCCTACATGCCTCCTCACTCCCAGTACCAGGAGAGGGTCTCCCTGCCAGCGCTGCTTTGGCCTAACTTTCTCTGTTTATAGCACTACCAACCTCTTCCCCAGTTAGGTTTCATCATAATTAGCCAGGCCCACTCCAGGTACAACCAGTGGGCTAATTGGCCTCGTTGACGAAGTGGGGTTTTCTGGGGTTTGCTGTCTTTTCCAGGTTTACATGCACAGGGGGTGGACTCAATGAACACTGGTGTTACTGGTTTAATGAGGTGAGGGGAGAGGGAGTTTGTTGTTACAGAGGACCGGAGAGGACTCGGACCCCAGCCCCAGGAGACACAACCGTGCTGGCCAGTGGAGGACAATGGGGCTGCAGAGAGAGGACCCCATGACCTGACCAGCTGGTTTCCAGCCAGAGGAGAGCTGCGAGGAAAGGAACCAGGCCTTCCTGTTTACGACCCTGTTTACCTGGAGAGAAGACATGGACTGAGGCGGGGCTTGAGGCTGGGGATATCAGAGACCCAGCGGGGAAGCAGGGGGGCTCGGGCTGGGAGAGGGACAGGCAAGAGCCCACCTGGATGCAGGGATGACTGGATGTGCTGTTATGGTGAGAGGCCAGGCCTGAGGCCTGAGAGTTCTGTGCTGTTTTCAACTCTCATAAACCCTCCTGTTTATGCTGGCTGAAGTCACTCTGGTCTAGAAAACAGGCTGCATCAGCCCCTTGGGGGTGAAGAGTCCAGGGGGTCCAGAGTGCGTGGACTCCCGGAGGGGGCCCATGGCAGAGACAGATGTGCTAAGGCTCAGAGAAGTGCGGCTCCAGGAGGTGGAGGGGCCTGACCCCGAGAGAGAGTGGACCCCCAAGAAGGGCTGTCTCACTGAAAGGGGCACCCCCCACGGACCACACAGGGCCAAGTGTGGGCACGATCTGTGAGTCCGTGACAGCCTCTCCAGCCCACATTGGACCTTTGCTCTCCTGTGTAGGGTAGGCACCCCCTCACACCTTTCTGTGAGCCGCCACTCCTGTGTGAGCGACCTATGACATCCCAGTAGGAATTCCATCAGAGACACTCAGTGGCGTTGAAGACTTCTGGATCAGGGAGGGATCTGGTCCTATTATCTCCGCAGCGTGACTCCGTGTTTAGCCAACTGTCACGAGAGCAGAGCCAAGCCCATCGCTGTGTGGAGTGGGACCTGGGAGAGGCGGGGGCAGAGAGGCACATGCAGAGGAAGAAAACTATCCCTTCTATCCCACAAAAAAATAATTAAAAAGTAAAATCTGCATGGGGTTATTTACAAGAGCGCCAATCTCTACAGCTGGTTGAGAAACGGGGTGGAATTGTTTCCAACATTTTTGTGACAAATTTTGTCCGCTTTTGAAATCAAACTTCCCCAAATTTCAATGAAAAACGTCATTGGGAGATGTCAGAATGTTCTGGCCAACTCCACCGTACTCCTCCTGGCTGGCTGGTGGCTTATTTCAAACTCAGCCTTTGAAACGGGATGATGGCCCAATTGTGGTTTCATTTCCAGCTGCTGAACAACATCGGCTTCACTAGAGTCGCTTAGAGACTTCCACGGGGCGTAAGTGCAGAGTCAGGCCTCTGTTCTCCCCACACCCTTTTAATAGCTTGATGATATCATTCTGAAAAGAAGGCACCATGAATTCCCTCAGAACGGGTCTCTCAGCCACAGAGCACCACCCAGCTCAGGAATCATTGGAGGAACCCATATACACAGCTGTGTTCCTTCCTTCACACTCCCTTGCCTTTTCCAGAGAGGCCCCAGCACAAATTGATTCAGCATTATCTGGAGACACCAGCTGAGCACAGGGCCTTCCTGTGCAAGGTACTGTACAGACACATGGTGAGGGATACGCCCTGTATTATACCAATAAAAACTAGCAGGATCTTAAAGGGGACAAGACATTTGTCACATTTATTGTAAATA
>NW_027426938.1:0-1674 GCF_003597395.2 Chelonoidis abingdonii
CCCCCCCCCCGCACCTTCCCATTGTGATAAGATCTTATGAAGCAAATGAAGTAGCCCAGCAAGCAACTTTTCCCCGTGGCCTGCTGCTTCCCGCAGCTCCCATTGGCTGGGAACAGTAAACCGCAGCCTCTGGGAGCTGAGAGGGGCCATGCCTGTGGACAGTCAACATCAGCAAAATGTCTCATGGCCCACAATCAGATTACTCTGATGGGCCACATGCGGCCCACAGGACACAGACTGCCCACCACTGGTCTAAGGCCTTCAGAATTCCCTCAGGTAAGGATTTATTGCTGGCATTTTCTCTGTAAACTTTTTTTTTTTTTTAAAAAAAGTATCCTTCTTTTACCGTCTTAAAATTCTCCTGATGTAAGTGTTATCTGCACATATTAAAGGCTGACAACACATATAACTTTATAGCACTTTTCAACTTCAAAGCATTTTACAAGTACTAATCCTCACCACATCCTAACAGGTAGTTAAGCAACTATTATAATCCCAAACTGAAACAGGAGGGTTAAGTAATTTGTCCAAAAGCACAGAGTAATTTTCAGAATTAGAAGTGGTTGAAAAATTGAAATTTTATCCTGCAGGAAATTCTGATATTTCAAAATTTGTTTTTGTCTCAAATTGAGACCAAAAATAAAAATAAAAAATCAAAGTATCAAAACTTTTAGCATAATGCAGAAGTTCAGCAAAAATTATATTCTGAATTATAGATATGTTTTGTTTTGATATTTTTAATCAAAATGAAATGTTTTGACATTCCAGAAATCAAATAGTTTCATTTCAGGTCAGTTCAGCATTGATCTGTATTTCCCCTGACTTGCACAGTTCCTCATGGGAGTTGTAGCTCAGGTGTCTCATGACTCCATTCTCCTGTATGGACTGGGCTTCCTAGTTGAACTCCATCTCCCATGATGCATTGTGGTCCCACAACTCCTGTGATGCACTATGGTGATTTGATCAGAAAAGAGATTATTTTAGAGTTTTATACTGCTTTCCATCACCATAACATCTGAATGTCTTCCATGTCAAATTAATAGCAATTTTTAAGTCTTTAGTGCAGTTCATGATGTCTCCGCCTCTTTTCCCTTTTTGGAGTCAATACTCTGCTTGAAGTAGAGTTGTGTTTTGCTTTGTTTATTTTAAGATTTTATTAATTTCATTTTTGGGGGGTTGGCATGGGTTGAATGGTATAAGAGGATGTCAGTGTTTTGAATATCATTCGTATGATGGAAAGGCCTTTTCAGATAGAAAGGTTCTACAATGTTTCCTAAAGATGGTCAGAATGTGGATTCACCTGATCTCCTCTGGAACTTTGTTCCATAGCAAAGATCCCCTTGATAAACAACACTTTGTCCCCAGTACTCACATGCTTTCTCCTGGGCTTTTGACCTGCGATGCCCCAGAGGACTATAACTAGTGTATTGGCTCATAGATTTAAATTTCATCTTTGGGGTGGCCCATTAATTGCTTTGAACATTAGAACCAAGGCCTTAAAACTGGAATTGGAAGCTGTCTGGGGGCCAGTGGAAGGACTTGAGCATAGGCTTTATGTTTTTGAATGTTTTTGAATGTTATAATTCTTGATGTCTGATTTGTGTCCATTTATTCTTTTGCGTAGAGACTGTCCGGTTTGGCCAATGTACATGGCAGAGGGGCATTGCTGGATCA
>NW_027426939.1:0-1132 GCF_003597395.2 Chelonoidis abingdonii
CAACTTTCCAGTGTAGCCAAGCCCTAACTGATGACAGCAGCAAAACAAATAAATCACAGTTCTATCTGAAAGTTTGGTGCTCATTCTAGTTACAAGTCACATCCTAAAATGACTAATCAAAAGAGATTAGAGAAAAATGTTATTTGCCTCCCTTTTCTCAGTCCGCTTAATTTGCGCACTGCAGCACTTTAGTCAGCCTGTTTCACTGTTTTCCCTGCAGTCAGTCAATGTCAGGCTTTAAAATAGAAGGTACTGTACTGAAATACTCTTACTCTCCATTGTTTAAAGGTGCTGGTGTAACACAGACAGGAATTTTTAAAATTAGTTCCTGATCCTGCAAATTATTAAGCATGTGCTTAATTTTCAGTACATGACCATTGCCACTGAAGTCAATGGGACTATTCACATGCATCACATGAAGCATGTGCTTGCAGGATCGGGGCACAAGTCCGTACAGTGTGAGGAGTCACAAGCATGGCAGGGACTGGGACAGGAACCCTAACACTATTAAACACCACAGAGTACTCAACCTCAGGTTGCCAGCTGTACTAGTTTTAACTGAGCAAAGATGTGCAGCTGAGGGCAGGTGCCGGCGATGACATGTGGCTAGTACAGCAGCAATCTGAGCCGCAATGGCAGGGGCAGTCATCAAAGCAGGGCTTAGTTAGAGGGGGCCAGGGAGCTAACGGGAGTGGGGCAACTATCATGCAAACCCTTCAGTACAGGATTCAGTTGTGGTAGGCAGGACGGTAGCAGCCAGTGTTACCCAAGTCTTACCCTTCCGCACAGGGATTAGCTGTAGGGGATAGGGTCCCTGAGCAAGCCCCCAGCCTTACCCATCAGCCCAGTGTCTGTCTACAGGAGGAGCAGGCAGGATATATAGCGATAGGAGCAGCCCCTAACCTTACCCATTAGCACAGGTAAGGGGCAGGCCAGTTATAGCTACAAGGGTAGCCCTAGCCAAATTATCCATCAGCCCAGTGTCTGTCTATAGGGGCCAGGCAGAATATATAGCTATAGGAGCAGCTCCAGCCATATTACCCAATGGCACAGTGTCTGTCTATAGGGGCCAGGCAGAATATATAGCTACAGGAGCAGCTCCAGCCATATTATCCAATGGCACAGTGGCTGT
>NW_027426940.1:0-1749 GCF_003597395.2 Chelonoidis abingdonii
CCAACAGTAATTTTCTGGTCTCGGAAGTAAGTCCCTTCCTGCAGCTGTTCAAACAGACCAGAGTTCCTGAAGATGCGAGCATCATACACTTTTCCTGGCCATCCCATGTTGCTGTCAGTGAAATGTCCCTTGTGATCCACTAGTGCTTGCAGCACTAATGGAAAAGTATCCCTTGCGGTTTATGTACTGGCCACCCTTGGGTGCTGGGGGCCACCTAGGGATATGTGTTCCGTCTGTTACCCCGCCACGGTTAGGGAACTCCAGTGCATTAAAGCCATCCACAATGGTCTGTATATTTCCCAAAGTCACTACCCTTGATAGCTGCTGGTCAATGATTGCATTGACTATTTGCACACAGCAGCCCCTACAGTAGATTTGCTCACTCCAAACTGATTCCCAACTGACTGGTAGCTGTCGGGCGTTGCAAGCTTCCACAGTGCTATGGCTATTTACTTCTCATCTGTGAGGGCTGCTCTCATTTTGGTGTGTCTGTGCTTCAGGGCAGGGGACAGCAAGTCACAAAGTTCCATGAAAGTAGCCATACATATACAAAAGTTTTGCAGCCACTGGGAATCATCCCAGACCTGCAACACTATGTGGTCCCACCAGTCTATGCTTCTTTCCCGGGCCCAGAACTGGCATTCCATGGCATGAACCTGGCCCAGTGCCACCATGATCTCCCAATGGCCACATGCTGGGCTTCTAGGAATGTCTGTGTCCATGTCCTCATCAGTATAGTAATCACACTGTTGTCGCTTTCTCGCCCAGTTTTGCAAGTACTACACATACTGCTGGATAATGTGTGAGGTATTTACAATGGTCAAAACTGCAGCGGAGAGCTGAGCGGGCTCCATGATTGCCACGGTATGGCACCTGCATGGGTAATCCTGGAAAAAAGGCGTGAAATGTAAGAGGCCTGTTTGGTTCAAGATGGCCTATAAAAGATGGTAAATGATTGTCTTCTGTAGCTTTCACAGAGTCGGAAGAGCAAGAAAGCAGAGTTTGTGGCGGAAGCTGTGGTGCTCAGGTCACAATGGCCAAAAAATGGTGAGGAATTGTAGCTTCCATGGGATCCCAGGACCAACAATATGGAAAGAGCAGTGGAAGCTGGGTGGCTCAGTTCATGATGGCCGAAAAACGGCAGGGAATCGTTGCCTTCTGTAGCTTTCATGGGAGCCCAGGACAGACAAAATGGAAAAATTAGCTAGCGATGCAAGAGCAGGAGAGCAGAGTTTGCAGCAGAAGCTGTGCTGCTCTGTTCACAGTAGCCAAAAAAAAGCAGGAAATGGTTAGATAATAGATAGAAAGACTAGAGGACATGTGAGGTGGAGTCATAGTACCAGGAGATAGGCAGTGCACCATACTGCCCCGTCTGCTGGCATTATGGCATCTGCCGTACCTTTCACAGAGGGAGGAGCAAGTGATGGCACACACCCAGAAACACCTGTGAGAATGTTTTTGCCCCATCATGCACTGGGAGCTTAACCCAAAATTTCAGTGGGCGGCAGGGACTGCTGGAACTGTGGGCTAGCTTCCCACAGTGCACCGCTCCAATATTCGATGCTAGTCTCGGTACTGTGGACGCACTACGCCAAATTCACGTGCTTTAGTGGGGACACACAACACCTAATGCAGGGGTAGGCAACCTACGGCACATGTGCCGAAGGCAGCACACAAGCTGATTTTCAGTGGCACTCTTACTGCCCGGGTCCTGGCCACCGGTCCGGGGGCTCTGCATTTTAATTTAAT
>NW_027426941.1:0-2216 GCF_003597395.2 Chelonoidis abingdonii
TCATAACATAAACCATGAGCAAAAGACCCACCAAGTAAGTTTTGGCAATGTCCTTTTCCCCTTAGGGTCTTAAGTCCAATCACCCCAAAGTCCAACCACCCAAAAGTCTCTGTGCTGCCCCAGAGTTCAAAAGTTTATCTGCAGAGTTTTTCCACCCCAGCCTGGGTGGAAATGGGTGGGGCACACAGTGTGTTAAGGGCACTTTACGTGGGCCAGGGACGACTGCTCCACCTCTCCATGTAGTTCTGCTGCACCCTTCACCACGACCAGCTCCACTCCACCAGCTGTGCCACTCCCCTAGCCAACCCATGAGCCACTCCAGTCATCCCCACAAACCACTCCACTCCAGTTCCATAGGTTGCTCCCACCGTGCTGAAAACTGCTTCACTCTGCCAGGTGCTTAGCAATAGATCTTCAGGCTCCCCTACTAGTTAACACTGCTCTCAGTGATCTCAGCTCAGTAGTTTAGCTATTTTAGTGATCTCAGCTTATAACAGAGGAGCCCCAGTGCTGGTGTACCATTGGCCCAAAGTGAATTCAGCTCAGCAGGCTCCAAACAGATTCCTAATGGAATCAAAATTAGCTCTGCTCTGCTCTACTCTGCTCTGCTCTTCAACAGTGGAGAAAGGAGAAGGTGTAATTGGTGTTCCAGAGCCTCAAAAAATGCCCATACCACAAGACAGGAACACACCAACTTCTCTCCATTCACTGGGAGTTGGCACCCATGTCCCTTGTCTAGCGAGTGCTACTTAATTGATAGTGAGACTCTCTGTCATAAAGCAGTCTCATAGTTCCTCATTCGCATAATCAGGATGAGAATACTTTATTCCCTCCTGCCTCAATAACAATGAAATTGGGGATCCCAGAGCTGTCAAACTAACCATCCCAGGCTGCCGTGGGCTATACTAGGTGGGGTGGGTGTGCAAATGCAAACACCTGAAATTCCTTTCCACACTCCCCATAATTCACCACCAGATGTCAGGGTAGAGCTCATCCTGACTCTGCCTACACTTGTGTTAAGAGAAGGAGTAGATAACACTTCCTTATTTTAGGACTGGTCTAACCTAGGAAGTAATACTCATTTGAATTCACATGAGGATTCTCAGCTATATAGCATTAGCTCAGATTGTCTCTATTTCATTTTATATAACTAAGACCTTAGTTTATCTTCATTCTTGTAAAAGACAGTTTCCTGACAGCTTATCTCAGGGCCTCATTGACCTCTTTGTTTCTCAGGCTGTAGATGAACGGATTGACCAGAGGAGTCAGGATGGTGTAGATGACACAGAATATTTTGTTTAGATCTCTCATTGTGTTTGATAGGATATACACAATTATGAGAGTCCCATAGAAAACTGTCACCATGATGAGGTGGGAGGGAAGGTGGAAAAGGCCTTTTGCCTCCCAAAGGTGGAAGGGATTCTCAGGATGGCAGCAATGATACAAATATAGGATGTCAGGGTTAGTAGAGATGGGGGCAATAAAAACACACATGAGAAGATGAGGGTCACAAGTTCTATCAGATGGGTGTCAGTGCAGGACAGTTTTAACATTGGGGTGAGATCACAAAAGAACTGGTCCATTTCATTGAGGCCACAAAAAGTTAGCTGTGATATCAAATATGTTGTCACAGAGCTACCCAGGAAGCCACCTATCCATGACCCAGTTGCTAGCTCAGTGCAGAACCTGAAATTCATAAGGGTTGAATAATGCAGTGGTTTGTGTATTGCAAAATACCGATCATAAGACATCGAGGATAAGAGATAACATTCGGTAGACACGAGACAGATAAACAAATTGAACTGCACAAAACAGCTATTAACAGAAATGGTTCTGTCCCCCATCAGAAGACTGGCCAGTATCCTGGGCAGGATGGTGGAGGTGTAGCAGGTCTCCAAACAGGACAAGTTCCCCAGGAAGAAGTACATAGGGGCATGAAGGTGCCGATCAGCCACAACTAGTGCAACAATGAGGATGTTCCCGGCCATGGTCACAATGTAGATTACTAGAAACACCAGGAAGAGAAGGATCTGCAGAGCAGGGAGAGTCCCAAATCCCAGGAGGATGAATTCTGTGATGGTTGTTTGGTTTCCAGATTCAATAGTTGTTATGTTTTGCATCTTGAGGGAATAAAACAAACTCTGAAACAAAAGACAAGGAAGCAAAACCTTTGTATTTTAATATAATGTTAACATTTTAATTGCAAGTTGTTCAAA
>NW_027426942.1:0-1037 GCF_003597395.2 Chelonoidis abingdonii
TGGTGAGGCTCAGAGGAGATGGACTCCCTGCTGCGCACTTGCTAGGTGTGCAGCACAAGGCATTGAAGTTGTTATTACCAGGTTAGGGAATTTACATTGGGAAAGGTCAGTCTGTTTTCTGAAGAGTTTAAAAGTCCTAGCAATATTTTTTTGTAAAGTTCCCACCCAGCCAAGCTTTTAAATGTTTAAAAAATACCAAGAAATTGCACACAACTCCTTCCACCCCCCCCTTATGAAGAGCATATTGATTTTGAAACACTCAAAATCCAGGAAAGGGTTGAGATTAAACACTGCCCTGATCTCCCGTCGCCAGGGGACCTGCTAAAACTTTTGGAACTATGTGAAAATATTCGCTCTTCCTTGTGCTATATTCAGAGGCAGATATTATTCCTACTAAATGTTAAGAAGAGAGAAGTTAAAATATAATGGGTCTGTAGCTTCAATGTTAACTACTGAGTCACAACAAATGACTCCATAATATGATATTCCTGTGCTGTGTAGGGTTGAGGTATATTTTTGGCTGAGCTATCTATGCTCAGATCTACAGGGCATGCGAGATTTTGAAATTTTCTATTACTGGTTGGTCCAAAATCTGAGAAATAGCAGAACAGGGAGAGGAGTGCTCTCGGCTAACTCTAATTGTGGCCAAGCTGAGAGAATCTGCCCATTCCTCGGTAACTCTGTGAGGATGGCAAAGGGGCACACAAATGTTCCACCCTCTGTACCTCTGCGGTTGGGTGTCTGGGCCTGGATTTTGGCAGGAGTGTAACATTTTCAAAAGTGCCTCAGCTACTTAGGAGCCTCAGTGACATTTTCCTTTTCCATTTTCTCGCCTGTCTGCATTTTAAACCCATTCAGAGGGAAAGGGAAAGGGAAGACGTGGCACTGAAACAACTGGAAATGAGATAATGAAAAAACTTCACAGTCACACTGGGGGATCTTCAATGACCAGTGACATAAACAGTAATAATTACACCTCAGTAATTACAATCATTACAGAACTTGCTCTGGTTTTTGTTCATGTCTCGTTAGGGTCA
>NW_027426943.1:0-3010 GCF_003597395.2 Chelonoidis abingdonii
TAAAGTTCAAAGTGGGGAAAAAACCTTGACATATATAATTTATAATCTCCAATTATTGTCATTTACATTGTCTACTACTTTCTTTGGTAATGCGTCGCAGGTAAGTGTGTCTCTCTAGTTTGTGTTTGGAAGTGATCTTAGTTTTAGGAACATAGGAATTATCATACTTCATCAGACATCTGGTCAAATTTGTCTGATATCTTGTCAAACCCTCCTAATGGATAATTACATAACAATATGCTTTGGGGGATATTCTCAGTTGCAAGAAGTTGGTTTCCTTATGACACAAATATGTTAGTTGATATCCCTTACACATTTTATTTGATTGATATTGCTATCTCCCATGCAAATATCCAATCATTGTTTGTATCCTCCTAAGCTCTTTTTCATCAGTATGTTCTTGTGGCAATGGGTTCCACAGGCTAATTACATGTTGTTTGAAAGAAGCATTTACTCGTTTAATTTAACAGTACATTTTATTATTGTCAGTGGATCTCTCCATATTGTGTATTATGGGAGAGGGTAACAGGAATGCCTGAGAAACCAATTATGTACCATTCATTATTATTTTATATCAATATTATTTTACTTATTTTACTCTAAAAACTGAATGCTGAAGTCATTCTATTCCGCTAATAATGTCCATTATCCATCTATAGTACTTTCCTATTCCTGCTGTATCTGTTGTGAGATGGGGTGACCAAAATTGAACACAGTTTTCAAAGGGAGGACACTTCAACTTATAATGGTATTAAAATATGATCAGTAGCATTAAAAAGTCCTGTGGCACCTTATAGACTAACAGACATATTGGAGCATAAGCTTATGCCACACACAAAAGCTTATTCTCCAATACGTCTGTTAGTCTATAAGGTGCCACAGGACTCTTTGTCACTTTTTACAGATTCAGACTAACACGGCTACCCCCTTGATACTTATCAGTAGCATTGTATATCCATTTCTAATAATAATAATATTGTAGTGTTTGTTTTGTTTTTATCTGCTACTGTGCACTGAGCATATGTTTTCATTTAGCAACTCAGAATGCTGCCTAGATCTTTTTCTTGAATGGTCACAGTTTAGAACAGCAATATGTATATATAGTTCAATTGTTCTTTTCTGTGTAATTACCTTGTGCTTGTCTACACTAACGTTGATTTGGCTTATGCTGCCACATCACCTGGCTTAGTGTGGTCATTCTGAAGTATCATTCTGTAGACTTGACTAACCCAAATTATATTCTGTCACCCACAAATTTTGCAGATATGACATATTTTCATTTTAAAATCTGGTTGTATTCCCTTTATTCTCTTTAATATTCAGGATCACAATATAAAAGAATCTCTTATTTAAGATTTACCATTGAGAAAAATTAAAACACTTCAGGACATGTTGATGCTGGAATATTATTTAACTCTATCCTCTTTTTGAGTTATTGTAATTCATAGTTACGCAAACATGAAACATCAAGGTTATATGTTTGTAGCAGCATCAAAATCCACTTTTAATATAAAAATTCAAAAATATTTCTTCCATATATAAGGCTATTCTAGTTTTACTTGTTTCCTCAAATATGTAACAGACATGCATAATAATTAAAGTAAAAATACTAGTTAGAGGTACATTAGAACCTGCTTTTTTGACTTAGTTTTTTCATAACACTACAAACACAAAACATAAAAACAAAGTCCAGTCCTTTTAGATTGGAGGAAAGAGAGGAATAATTACAGATTTTGTGACATACTTTTATTGTTATTAATTACTATTCTTATTATTATGTTTCTGTGACATGAAGTATAAGAACATACATAGATTTTATATACTGTGCTTACCTTTGTATAATAAGGACAACACTGAATTGTAATATTCAAAATATATTAAATGATGCTAATAATTATTTCTAACTACATGGATAATTATGGATATATTGTAATTATGTAACTATTATTAATACACTTTAATAGATTAAGGCTAATTAAGGATACTTTTGTTACTTTTGTTTATTCAGGTAACTGTAGATGGATACAATGTCATTACAGAGTCTGGGAGATTTCACCTTCAGTCCTGATCATATATCACTACCATGTTTTAAATGTTTTGAATGAACTCAGAATCTGTGGGCTTCGTTAGCTAATTGGCAAGATCCATTTGATTTTCTAATGAAGATGTATGCCAGTATTTCATGTGATGTATCTGAATGTAGCTGTATCCTATGTAAAATCTGAACCCCCCAACTCACGAATCCCGGGGACTGTTAAATTTGTTAATAGAATCACTAAGAAAATAAATAAGCGCTTTATTGGGATATTTTTTCCTAGATTTCATTCCCTGTCCTGAACTGTCCTCATTCTCATAACAGATAAAATAAATTTCAGCCTAAAATAACGTAATATTTAGAATATTCAGTAATGTTGGAAATAATTATCACATCATTTACACTGATAGAAATCAGGATTAACTCTTTTGAAGTCAGTAGAGATAAATTGGTGTAAAAGAAAGAAGAAATAGGCCTGCTGCCTTGGATACTAGTCTCTTTTCATATCTGGCCTAAAAATACAATTCCATTTTTAAAATTCCCCTTTGCTAAACAAGACAAAAATTCCCCTTTGCTAAGCAAGACAAAATATAGCTCCCTGCAGAGAAGAACGTGTCCAATGCAGAAGAAAGGTGCCATCATACGAGCTGTGTTAATATATGTCCTAAGGCTGGCAAACAAAAGAGTATGTAAGATAGTGAGGCCATCACTTGTAAATGTTCCCATGAAAAATAGTGTGGAAGGTGAAGAGAGTAGAAGGACCATGGTATACATGCAAATGTACTCACTTATATCCATTATGACAGTATGTTAAATAAAAAAAAAAAAAAAAAAGACCTGTGAAATATACTGATGCAGTTACCTATGGATATTTTATTCATGCTCCAAGATGGAATAAAATATACATGGGTTGTGCACTTAGAATTACCAAGGATTTATTTGCTGATTTGTGAGCACTGATGTTTTTTAGGATAC
>NW_027426944.1:0-1628 GCF_003597395.2 Chelonoidis abingdonii
AACATAATAGCTAGAGGCTCAGCTACCTCCTTTATTAGCTCCTTGAGTATTTTCAGATGCATTTCATCAGGCCCTGGTGACTTGCAGGCATCTAACTTTTCTAAGTGATTTTTAACTTGTTCTTTTTTTATTTTATCTTCCAAATCTACCCCCTTCCCATTAGCATTCACTATGTTAGGCATTCCTTCAGACTTCTCAGTGAGGACTGAAACAAAGAAGTCATCGAGCATCTCTGCCATTTCCAAGTTTCATGTTACTGTTTCTCCCTCCTCACTGAGCAGTAGGCCTGCCCTGTCCTTGGTCTTCCTCTTGCTTCTAATGTAATTTGCTGTTCATAGCATGGGACCTATCAATGCTGATTCCATTCAGCAACCAGTAGTGGCACATATGGAAACAGGTAGCATAGTAAGAATATCAGTGCAGTTTTTACCTGATAATTCCCAACCTGTATTGAAAGGGCAGTGGTCCATAAATTTCCTGCACGTAAAAAGCTGCTTGGGTAGGCAGAATAAATTGCCATAACGGAAAGGCACTGTATGGGAGGTATGTCTCATGAAAGATCCTTCCTCCACAAAAGTGTTTGGAAAGAGGGTGCTCTTCTTCAGAAACGCATATTTCAATTCAAGAGGTAGGCTGCTTCCTCCTCTTAGCGGCTTTCCACTTCCAGCTGGGTTACAGACAGTATAGAAGCCCTATCCACCAGCCATTCTGTGGGAAATTCAGCTGCAAAGTAGTACCTTGCAATCACCTACTAAGTGCCAGATCATGGTCCCACTCAAGTCAATGTCATAACCCCCTTTTATTTCAGTGGGCTATGATTCAGATCTAAATGTAGAAAGATCTACTTTAAAAGGCGACCTGAAACAGCAAAGATATATTTCAAGATAGAAGTTCTATAGTTAAAACTGTAAGAGAAGTCCACAAGCTGTTTATCCAGAGACAGAGCAATGAACACTTTACACCACTGATGTCACAAAGACTGAACTGGAAAAATTTAACTAGTGTGTCAGGGAGGTTTTTTTTTTTCCTTTTAAACAGTGGTTTTCTGGGTTGTAGTAAAGATGAAAATGATTCACGCACAAGTATGACCTCGCTAACCATCAGGGCAAACTCCCTTTAAATAAAGCTCCCTGGGGAGTCCTATAGCTCTCCATGATGTCTGTGTAATATTGCATTGCAGAGTGAGAGTTTTGGACTGTTTCCGTTTCTGACTCCCTGACCTTATCCAGTGTGCTGGCTGTGGCTCAGTCAGATATGTTGCATTGTAACTTGTCCCATGAGTCTATAGAGTTTCTCTTTTGGGTTGTCTCAGATTTCATTCTCTGCAAACCACCTACTTTTAAAAAGCCTTCCATTTAAACTGCAAAATTATTTCTCTCCAATCATCCAGGAAAGGAGCCCCCTACAAAAAGTTAAAACATTCTACAATATATACACTAATCAGTCGCTAAATAAGACTATAAAGTGCATTTGAATCTAAATAACTAGAACACAACAGTATAAATATTGATCATCTCTTGATCTATTATTTTAGCTCACAGACAGGGATAGATGTAAGAATTTCTGGCTGATTTGTCTATTGACGTGCAACAATACCAAGATGAGAGCAGCCCTCACAGTTCACAAGC
>NW_027426945.1:0-6918 GCF_003597395.2 Chelonoidis abingdonii
CCGCTGGAACTCCTGCTCCTGCCTGCCCCCTGCCACTCCATCCAACCCCCCCTCCTTCCTGACCCCCCTCCCCGAACTCCTTTACCCTCTATCCAACCCCCCTGCTCCCTGCCCCCTTACCATGCTGCCTGGAGCACTGGTGGCTCTACAGTCGTACCGCCCACCTGGAACCAGCTATGCCATCACCACGGCGCAGCACAGAGCATCAGGTCAGGCCAGGCTCTGCAGTTGCACTACCCAGCCACCCAGAGCATTGCGCTGGCAGCAGAGTGAGCTGAGGCTGCGTGGGAGGGGGAACAGCAGGGGAGGGGCTGGGGGCTAGCCTCCCGGGCCAGGAACTCAGGGGCCAGGTGGGTGGGTCCTGCGGGCCAGATGTGGCCCACGGGCCATAGTTTGCCCATCTCTAGTTTACAGCGTATAATTACACTGCCAGAGCACCTTGAGGAGGATGATACTCTTATCCAAGTCCATCTCACATACTAACCTTTTCTGCACGGTTGAATCAAAAAATGCAGCTTTAAGGTTTGCAGTTGTAGACACCTCTGATGTTACTGGAATGTTCAACATAAAGACATTCCAGTGTTTTAAATGGTGAGGAGTTGGGCAAAAAGCAAGAAAACAAAAAAACCTAGATCAAGAACAATTTGATAGTTATTGGAACTTAAAAGACTCCAACAGTGACAGCATTTACTGCTTCATTGATGAATGTAGCCAAAGGGCACATCCATTAAATTATTTAAAAACAAACAATATGGCCACTTGTTAAGTTGCTTTTTTTTTTCCTTTAGAGAACCCTTTGCAGAGAAGTCATATGGCAAAGCCCAAACAAGGTAAAGTTCTCCCTGTCTCTGACAGTAGCTACAGTTCCCTCTCTTGTTGGAGAAAGGCTGTTCATAACCTGATCATGTGGGAAAGCCTACAAATTTCAGCTACTGTTGGAAAGCACATCCCTTACGGCTGGCTGAGACAGAGGCAGGAGCTTTTCCTCATCTACTCTTTGAGAATTAGCATCCTGGGCTTTCCTGAGATCATAAGCTTGCTCTCCTGGGACCACTTCTCTCCTGCCTCTTCGGTTTTCAGAAAAGCTGCAGGAATGGAGTGGCATGACCCTGCAGAATTCCATCTTCTGTCTTAAAGGGCCAATATGCATTGTTATGCTGATCATTTAGCAGATGAAATAGTGAAGAGTGTGCAAATGAAACTTATGGAGTCTGGGAACCGAGAGTTACTACACAGAAAAAAACGTAGAGGAAAGGAATGAGAAGACATGCAAAGAAACAGAAGATGAAGAGGGGGAGAAAAAGGAATTCAGCATAAAAAAGAAAAGGTGGACAGAAACAGCAATGGTTGTAGAGGACAGCATATTTTCCCAGTCAATGATGCTCAGTGTTATAATAAGGCCTTGTCTGCCTAAGGGCTGGTCTACACTACGGGATAAAATCGATTTTAGATACGCAATTTCAGCTACGTGAATAACGTAGCTGAAGTCGAATATCTAAAATCGATTTACTCACCCGTCTTCATCGCGTGGGATCGATGTCCGTGGCTCGCCATGTCGATTCCGGAACTCCGTTGGGGTTGGTGGAGTTCCGGAATTGATATAAGCACGCTCAGGGATCGATATATCCCGTCTAGATTAGACGCGATATATCGATCCCAGAGCAATCGATTTTAACGCGCCGATACGGCGCGTAGTCTAGACGTGGCCTAAGAAAGTTATACCTGTTTTATTCAAACTGTTATTTAAAACCCATGTAGTTAAACCAGTGCAAAAAGCAGAGACTTATTTCAGTTTATTTTATATTGATTCAGAATCCATTTGAGCAAAACTCAAATAAGCTGCTCAAATTCAAATAAGACTGTTCCCACAAGGATTTGCCCTGGTTTAACTAATGTCAGTCAAAAGTAATAAACTTTAACTAAACCAATGCAACTGTAATGCATAGACAAATCCTTAGCCACTGAACAAACAACAGATAGTGAAAGTAACTAGATAACTATTATGAAAGGGTCATACTTTGCCTTTGATCTTTGTGTTAAGTTCCCACTGAAGTCTGTGGGGCAAATGCACTGTGGATCAAAGGGAGTATGGAGTCTAAGTATATACCTGGCTAACAGACCAGAATTAAAAATGGAATTCAGCCCTCTTCATAAAATCAGCTTGACTCCCTTTTCCCATAACACACATTAACCAACTATAGAAGTGGCAGGAGTTGGGAATGAGAAGAGACTCTTAAAATGTCTGCATTACATTTCTTAGCTGACCCACTTTCCAAACTCTGCTCTTTCCAGATGCATTATAGAAAGGTTTCTATACGTTGCAGAGATGAGGGTGAACAGTGCCTTTCTTTTTAGTTAAGAAGGTCAGAGACAAGGGATCAAATGCATGGGAACTGTGTTTTAGACGTTACTATCTCTGATATTATGTTCCAATTGATTAATACATAAAAGTTAATCCGGTAAAGAAAGAAAGCTTTTGGGTTTGCCTCTAGCCTACAGTGACAAAGTGTTCAGTCCTATTTGATCATCACTTACCACTTCAGCTAATTTGTAACAGTTGATTATCACTCTTTTGTTACGTTGTGAGGATAATGTTTATATATGTTGCGCAAAGAGGACATATTTGTTCAGCTAATGATTTTGGTTGAAAGGAAGATTTAAGATTCTAGTTCTACAATTTACTATTTTTCTCCCTGTGTACAGAAAGGAGTGTTGTGCTGTATACATCATGTAAAGCCTGTGAATTTCTCTTGGCTTCGATGCAGTAAAATTCTTGTGTCTGCTGGATGTTTTGATCTTTTATCACATCTCCGCAATTTATTCACTACCAAACTCCTATTCTCAATGGGAGTCATGAATTCAGATCTAAAGGCAGAAACTCTCTAAACATTTATTCCACTCATTCAGATTTAGGGCTTTTTGTTCAGAACAGTCCATTGTGGTTTTACTTCACAGGTTTGGACTATTGTGGGTTTTATTCAGTGAGGTATAGTGTACTGGTTTCTGTTCTTTGGTTGAACAGACAGATGGGAAAGCTGCAGTGAAATGCTAAACTACTGATAGCAGACTGCCGACCGCTTCTGCCTCCTACCTCAGCAAAATATCCTGTGGATCTAGGATGTGATGATACGGACCTAGAGAAATACAAAATGTGATTTTAAAATGTACAATGTAAATTAAACAAAAACACAAAAGTAATCCAATGGGAATCGTATACCAAGAGAGCTACCTATTTCTGCAGAGTGAGTGAAGGTAAAAATTAGAATATTCATTTAAGAGGGCCAATACGTAGGTTTTTAGGCTTTGAAAAAAATGCTTGTATGTAGTTAATCTGGTTATGGAAGGGCTATGGTGAGCAGCCAGACAGTTTGATTTCTTCCTTAATCTCTTTAATTGGAGTCAGTTCTTATGGCAGAGTAGCTTGATAGGAACCAGACACTGGTATAGGGCTGAGATTGCTGTTTATGTCCGTCTCTGTTCCAGGACTGGTGTATGTGTGTAAATAAAACAAGTTACATTTGGAATATACCTAGACTCTACATCACCGATTTTAACTCCATGGAGAAGCAGATTTGCCAAGTCCTTGAATTCTGCTACAGCTCAGCAGAGGAGCAATGCTTGTGTTAGAAAAAGGACACTGATATTGGAAAAAGGAGCAAGGATACTCATCATAAGAGCGAGAATAAGTAAAATGAAAATAACTATGAAGAAGAAGAAGATAAAACTGTTAGTCAGAGGAACAATTTATCTGTTTGCCCAATGAAAGAACATACAATATATCAAACACAAGATGGGATTATAAGGTGGGGTGGTAAGAAAAAATATATAAGCCAACTTTAGAAAGCATTTCAGAAGATGTAGAGAAATGCATGATCCATTGAAAATTGATGTTCAGTGTATTGCTTAGTGCAGGACAGCACTGTTGTCAATAACATTGATGTGTTAATACATTTACAGAGCTGGCCTTACCATGAGGCAAACTGAGGTGGTTGCCTCAGGTACCAGACTGTGGGGGTGGGGCATACCACTGGGACCCAGAGTGTAGAAAATTGTGTCTGCTGCTTGTGCATATGTATTCTCTCTGTTCTGTAAGCACAGAGATGGTGGAGTGCTGTGCTGGAGGAAGGAGGGCACAAGAGGCATAATAGGCAGGCAGGAGAAAACGTGAGAGGGAATAACAGAAAGCAGCAGAAGCTGCAAAGAGAGAGAAGAGGAGGAGTCTCTTATGCACCTCTCTAGCACCCCCAGGAGCCTGGACTGATTAACACCAGCTTCTTAGGGAGCTTCCTGTTTCCTGCTGCTTCCCTGAACCCACTTGAGGAGAACAGGCAGTCAACTGAAGTAATAGGAGCCAGTTAGGCCCATAAGATGCTGATATCTTCCCTCAGTCAGGCCCTGCTATCAGCCTGCTTACTTGTCCCCTTCAATTGAGTGTTGAGAGCCACTATAGCTGTCACGGAACAGCAATCATGAGAGAAAGAAGAAAACACCCCTCTGGGGCAGCATTCAGAAAAAGAAAGCAAGCAAAGGAAGCTTTTCTATCTAAGCAGGAAGGAGCTCTCCTGAGATACATAGACAAAAGTTCACGGTGAGCCTTCTGGCCCCAGTGAGGATGTGAGTGGTGAGGAGATGCCTGATTTTCCAGTTTGTCAGAGTGCAGGTGACCTGGCAGCTACTGCAGCATCCATATCTCCATCTCAAATGGATGTAACCGTGCACATTCCTGCAAAAAAGTGTAGATAAGAGACAAGTGTGGTGGAGGCATAAGAAACAGCTGCTGCTAAATTTAGTTCCTTAAGTCTAGATGATCTAGGTCTGTGGACCCACTTGAACAGTGGCCCGAGGGACTTCCTTGTACTGCATGGGCCACAGCAAGTGTAAAACTTCATGTTCTCCAAAGACAATGAAAATAGAAGTTTCCATCCAACACATTACTGGTGTGAAATCCCCAATGGTGACTAAGTGGAGAGGCCATGGCTTATGTACTCAAAAACCCAGAATGCTGCATACTGTTTTTGTTGCAAACTCTTCCAGTCTAACGTTCCAGTCACATTGGGTTCTACAGGAACAAAGGACTGGAAAAATCTGGCTATAAATCTGCCATGCCATGAGAAGGCAGAAAATCACCAGAGAGCATTCCATAGGTGGAAAAAGCTCGGGGTGAAAGTAACTTAAATTACTGGTACGACGGAGTCCTGAGTGGAGACATGACCTCGACTGGAAGAGGTGTGGCCTTTGAAGGCCCTGGGGCTCTGGCTGTGGTTGGGAGCCCCAGGGCCTTTAAATCACCCCGGACCTCCCAGCTGCAGAGGCGGCTGGGAGCCCCGGGGCTCAAGGACAAATTAAAGGGTCCAGGGCTCCAGCCACCACAGAGCTCCATGCCCTTAAAATCACCATGGGATCCCAGCTGTTGGAGCTCCGGTAGTGCTTTAAAGGGTCCCGGGCTCCCTGCAGTGGCCGGAGCACCAGGCCATTTAAATCACTGCCCAAGTCTGGCTGCTGGAGCTCCAGCGTGAATTTAAAGGGCCCGGGGATCCCCACAGCGGTTGGAACACTGGGCCCTTTAAATCACCGCCATGGAAACCGGTCCAGTCCAGCACGATGTACTGTCTCTTGCTGGTATGCCATACCTGACTGTACTGGCTTACTTTCACCTCTGAAATAGCTTGAGATGAGTGTAAGATTAAAGGACACCATAGATGATAAGCATCAAGAGAAGATTGCATCAGAGTCTCTTTATGGCAAAATGTTCTGAAAAGGCTCATTGCCATTATAAGAATGCTTGCTACCCAAACCCTAGCTCTGCGTGGCACTTCAGATCAGTTCTATGTGCCAAACAATGGAAACTTTCTAAAAATTGTGGTGCTGATGGCTGAGTTTCATGCTGTACTCCAAAAGCATCTAAGAAGAGTCATCACCCAAGAAGTGTATACACACCACTACCTTGGAAAAACAATTAAAAATGAGATCATAGAGTTACTGACAACAGAAATCAAACAGAAGATTGTGGCAGATCTGAAGTCAGCAAGATATTACCTGACATCGGCCATATGGAACAAATGACTTTAATGGTGTGTTTTGTAACCACAACAGAACCTAGTGAAAATGTCCCTGCAATGGTGACTGTCAGAGAACATTTTCTAGAATTTATTGACATTGATGATACTATAGGAGCTGGTATGAAAAATGTGCTCCTTAAAAAGCTGGAAGATATGGGAATTGTGATAGCTGACATGAGAGGTCAGGGCTACGATAATGGTGCCAACATTAGAGGAGAGAACAGAAGAGTGAAGACGGGGATCCAAGAGTTAAACCCTCAAGTTTTATTTTTCCCATGCAGTCTCATTCATTGAACTTGGTGGTCAGTGATGCAGCATCAGCTTCTAGTGAGGCTGCTGAATTTTTTTAATGTAATTCAAAGTATCTATGTATTTTTCTCTGCATCAACTCCTTGATGGCAAATTTTGAAGCAACATCTGGGAACATCGTCTCTGACACTGAAACCACCACGTGCCACACGATGAGAAAGTCCAGTAGAGGTGATAAAGCCTATCGAACCCCAAATTGCGAAGCAAGACGATGCCATAGTTGCCATTATGGAGGATAATGCTATGACAGGAACTGTTCGTGGGAGGACAAGTACTGTTTGTGGGAGGACAAGAACTGTTCCTGGGAGAAAGTGGCAGAGGGAAATGGAATTACCAGAAATATACATAACTTCAAATTTCTGTGTAGCTTCGTGTTGTGGCATGACATACTGTTTGAAATAAATGTTGTAAGCAAGAGACTCCAAGGTGTTGGTCTTGATATATCTGGAGCAATGGAACAACTGGACAAAGCATACCTAGTCTTACTGATCAGATGAGAGATTTCAAAACATTCTAAAGAGTGCACAGAAATTGGCAGAGGAACTTCACA
>NW_027426946.1:0-2566 GCF_003597395.2 Chelonoidis abingdonii
CCTCCCAAGTAACCCCTCACTCAAAACAGCAGTCTCACTAATATGCTATTTGCGGTCATCATATAGTTCACTCTGCTTGTGTTTGCTCCCTGTGTCTGCCTTGTCTATTTAGACTGTAAGCTCTGTGGGGCAGGGATTGTCACTCTGTTTGTACAGCACCTAGCACAGCAGGTCCCCACTCTTGGTTGGCCCTTAGGCATTACAGTAATAAACATGTTCAATACAAAAGTTTGCCTTGGGCCACAAGATGGAGCTGTTTTATGGTTACATATAGTGCTCAAGACTAAATGTGCCAATGCCAACAGCAACCATTAGATGGAGCATTTGACGACTCAATAAATGGAGAATGGTTTTTAACCTGGGATTTAACATTAACAAAAGTGATTTCTCCTTATAACACTATTTCCATATTCGCTCTTTTTGGGGGGCTTCTAAATTTGCCTCCATGAAGCTATAGCTCAGGTTGATCTTAGCACTAAGATCATTAAAATGCATTGGGATGAGAAGAGAATGGGTTACCTGCTGCTGAATAGACCAGTGGGAAAAGTGTCCCTGCTAACAATATCCCATGGGTGCATGCCTTAAAACTTACCTACACACAAACATTGTACCCATTTATTTAAACCAGTACAGTTAAAGCATACCACCTGCCTAATGTAGAAAGTTATGCTGGTATAGTTTTTTCTATAGGGGAAGGCAAATTAGCTGTATTACCATAAGGCACTTTTATACCAATATACGTGACCATACTAGGGATTGTAGCAGTATAACTATACCAGTGAAAAATCACCCCCTGATAGTTATACCAGTACAAAAATTGTCTGTTGACCAGGCTTTGTGAAAGACTAATGAAAATAAAGGGAAACTCTCCTGCTACGTGTAGTTGTGTCTCTATATTAATGAGTAGGAAACAGTACATATCAATATTTATCTATTGGTATACATGACTAGATGGTTGAAAGAGATCAGAGACAAAAGGGAACAGGAAAACCAGGCAAAAATTATGCTATGCATGGCAGCAAGGCCAAGTCACCTTTCCTACAACTCTATAAAACTTTGCAGGTCATTTTAACTAATATTTAATTATTCTGAGTATAATTAAATATTAGTTAAATGACCTGTAAAGGAAAATTATTGGGATCAAGGCTCTTTTGGTTTCTGAATGACATAAAAAAGGTCAGAGGATTTTAGATTTTATTTTGTTTCTCTTTCCATTAAAAATGTAGGTCTTGGCTATCCTGTTTTCCCTGGAAAGCTCTTCAGGTTACTGAACTAGTAGGTTTATTAGATCACTGTTTGGCCCCTACTCAAAATAACACAAACTGTTGCTATCTAGCCTTCCTTTTCAAAGAAGCTAAATTAGACGTTAGCAAAAAAAAAAGTATCCATTATCTCCTGTCATCTGCCACTACACCTCTACCCCGATATAACACAAATTCGGATCTAATGCAGTAAAGCAGTGCTGGGGGAGGGCGGGGGGGCTGCGCACTCCGCTGAATCAAAGCAAGTTCGATATCATGCAGTTTCACCTATAACACGTTAAGATTTTTTGGCTCCCAAGGACAGCATTATACTGAGGTAGAGGTGTACTCTGGATCTCTCTGTCAGGTTTCAGGGCAGGAGGTTTCCTCTCATTTATAGACAAGGAGTATACATCCATATTCCACAGTGATATTCTTGATTGCCAAATAATACTGCCCCCCCACTTCCCCGACAGGCTGCAGGAAAGAACAAAAATGCTCGAATACAGCTCAGGGAGAGCTGCTAGGAGAACATGGGCTGAAATGCCAGCAGGACAAGGACAATCCCCAGCTCTACATATCCTCTATGTCAAATGGGAACAGCACCATCTCCCGGCTCTCTCGGTGTCTACCCAAAACCAGCACTTGGATGAAGAGCAGCTGGCCAAGCTAAGCCCAGGCCAGACAAGTGTGATGCTGGTGGGCAGGAGGAAGTGCTTTTGATAACCTTTTTCCTCTGTAACATCCCCCATGGGGGAGGGCACCTGCCCTCAGGTTGTTAGTTCAGTCCATGACTTTGGGTTCCTTTCAGACTCCTCTGTGCAATCGTGCTCCAACTGCAATGGGGGCAAAACGTGCCCACTTCCTGCTGGGACTGGCCAGGCGCCTGTCCCTGTCCCATTAGACACAGCCCTGGCTGCGGCGACACTCACATTTGGGACCTGCAGGCTTCGTTGGTGCAGCTCGGTATTTAGATCCAGACATGAAGCTGCCCACCTTGAAATGCCCCCTCCAGCACCTGTCCCCCAGCATCTCTGCTCCAAGTCCCTAGAAACCCTCAGCCAGCACCATAATAGGCCTTCTATGAGCAACCCCCATTGAGACACAAAAGAAAGGTGAGCAGCGCCCCATGCACCTGCATGTCTACACCCCAGAAAGGATCCCAAGCAACCTGTGCTGCACCCCCTCCAGCCCGTGGAAACGCTCTCTCTGTCCCTCCAAACACCCCCACTACACCCCCCTCAGAAACACCCCTAGTCCCTCCAAACACCCCCACTACACCCCTCTCCTTGAAACACCCCCACTAAAGCCCCCTTCCTTTTCGG
>NW_027426947.1:0-1162 GCF_003597395.2 Chelonoidis abingdonii
GGGGACGGGAGCCGGGGTGACACGGGGGAGCCGGGCCCCGGAGGGAGGGGGACGGGAGCCGAGGTGACACGGGGGAGCCGGGCTCCGGAGGGAGCCGGGGTGACACGGGGGAGCCTGGGCCCCGGAGGGAGGGGGACGGGAGCCGGGGTGACACGCGGGAGCCTGGGTCTGAGGGCAGAGTGGGACGGGAGACGGGGTGAGTGGGAAACACAATGGGGTAACTTGGACCCGAGGGGGAGATGGGACGGGACACGAGGTGAGTTGGGACACAGTTGAGGTGACATGACGGGGGACGTGAGGGGAGGGAGGCGGCCGGGTGACACGGCAGGAGCACCTGGGGGAAGATAGAGGGGGTGACACGAGGGGAGCCAGGGCCTGGAGGGGACGGGAGACGGGGTGACATGGAGGAGCCGGGGCCCGGAGGGAGGGGAGATGGAGTGACACGGAGGAGACGGGTTCACTGTGGGGGAGCCTGGGCCCGGAGGGAGCGGGACGGGAGACGTGGTGACACGGGGGAACCAGGGCCCGGAGGGGTAGGGCAGGAGATGGAGTGACACGGGGGAGCCAGGGCCCAGAGGGAGGGGGGATACGAGACAGGGAGATAGAACCCGGATGGGGTGGCATGGTGGGGGAGACTGGGCCCGAATGGAGGGGGGCCAGGAGTCGGGATGACACAGTTGGGGAGCCCAGGCCTGGGGTGGGGGGGCAATGGGATGGGAGGTGTTAGGGTGAGGGGAGCCCAGGCCCGAGGGAATAGTAGATAGGGTGACATGGTGGGGGACCCTGGACCCAAGCAGAGGGGAGACAGGCAGGACAGGGGGAGGAGATCATGTTGCCCACAAGCTGCTGCGTTTGGGGTCAGGGGAGGCGGGTTCTTTGCCATCCCTCCAGTGTTGCCTTGAAGCCCCAGGAATTACACATTATTTCCCCAGATGCTGCTGTGAACAACTAGGGGGGAAACCCTGGGGAATTCTCACAGTGATTATGGGATTGGCTTGAACGTCTTTGCTTGCCTAGGGAGAATCTGCTGCACCCACAGGTCCTTGTTTTCCACTGGGGCTTTCCCCAGTAGCTGGGGCCATAAAGCCGCTATGTCAGGGGTAGGCAACCTGTGGCATGGGTGCCGAAGGCGGCACTTGAGCTGATTTTCAGTGGCACTCAC
>NW_027426948.1:0-1437 GCF_003597395.2 Chelonoidis abingdonii
AGACAGGGGGAAGGGCAAGGATGGATGGGGAGGGGGACAGGCAGGAAGGGGGGTGGGCAAGGATGAGTGGGGAAGAGGGTGGAAGGAATGGGAGGGGTTGGTATCTTGCCCAGATGATGATGTGATTGTGGCTGGAGGTTATTACTAGGCATTGGGCTGAATGGTCCAGGCTAGATCCCCCTTGGGACTCCCTGTACACGCACATCCACGCACACACACCGCACACACACGCGTGCACATGCACAGCCTTTGTACACTACATGTGGCCACGGAGAGGCTGTGGTACACAAGGAAGCGAGACCTTGGCGTAGCAGCCCGTCCATCCAGGGTGGCGGCAGGATGATTCACGCAGCCGCTGCCTCTGCTAATGTGGTTTCCCTCGTTTTGCAGGGGTCACTCCAAAGCAGCCAGCCAGTCATTTCTCAATTACCACCGGGACCCCTCCCTCCCCCCCATCCCCTCACTCTCCTCTCTTTCTTTTCATGCTCACTAATCTGTTGCTACGTATTTGTCCCCTGTGGCCGAGCCCCCTGCCTTACCAGGCCTGCCTTGCCTTTGCAGGATTGGTCCAAGGCCAGTCCTTACGACCAGCCGGTGGTCAGCACCCTGCAGCGGAGGAAGGACCGCGTGGAGCATCTGCGGGAGGCCGAGCTGGGCTCCACCAGCATGGGGTATCCGGGAATTAACTTGGAAGACGTGCCCAGGCCCAGGATGTCCCCAGCTACCATCGCTGCCAAGGTACGGCTGTTAGGAGCGAGGGGAGGGCAACATGGGACCAGGGCGACTGTTTACAGCACTGAGTGCTGGGTTCGAGCCCTGCTCCTGCGCAGTTCCTTTGCGGTTCCCTGGGAGGGCCTGGATGGCCAGACCCTGCCCGCCCCATTGCTGGGGGTGGCCGTGTGCACAGACCGGCTGGCTGGGAATCGGCCCTGCCAGACTTGCAGTATTCATGTCAGTTGCTCCTGACTCCCAGCCGTGCCCAGAGACCAGGGTGAGAGGAGCAAACTTCTCTGACTGGGAGCTAAGGCAGATTGTGACGGGTCTCACTGGTTCTCCAACAGCATGGTGAGGAGGTGTCCCCCGCTGCCAGCGACCTGGCCATGGTGCTCACCCGTGGCCTGAGCCTCGAACACCAGAAGAGCAGCCGGGATTCCCTGCAGTACTCCAGTGGCTACAGCACCCAGACCACTACTCCGTCCTGCTCAGAAGACACTATCCCGTCTCAAGGTAGCCGGGCCAGCAAGGGGGCTGGGCTGTCCAGGCTTTGGAGCTAAGTGCTCAGCCAGGGCTGATGCCCAGGACTCACTGAGATCCACCACTCGCATGGCCAGGTCACTGCTACAGGGATCTCAGGATGGAGCCACTGGGTTCCCAGGGCCACCCAGAGGATTCAGGGGGCCTGGGGCAAAGCAATTTCGGGGGCCCCTTCCATAAAAA
>NW_027426949.1:0-2199 GCF_003597395.2 Chelonoidis abingdonii
CAGGGTCCTACAGCCTGGCTCCAGCCCAAGCCCAGACATCTGCACTGCAATTAAACAGCCCCTTCGTCTGACCTCAGTTGGTGATTCTGCAACTCCCGGCATTACAGGATCCCTGATTTTGTTTGGGGTCCCTGAAGCATCTGGCAAAATGTGGGGGCAGGAACTCTGTCAGGGTCTGTACAGTGCCAAGTACAGTGGTGGGGCATGATCTTGGTCGGGGTCACTGCAATGCCAGACCCAACGGGACACAGATCTCAGTCAAGGTCTCTGAAGCATCCAGCACAATGGACGCATCAGTTTAGGTCACAGTCATGCGCTGCCTGGCACAAGGGGGGCCGTGATCTCGGTCCAGGTCTCAGTTTTACCTGGCACAATGTGCGGTCTGATCTCACCTGGGGTCTCTGCAGCGCCTGGCAGAACAAGGCCTAGATCTCAGTTGGGGTCTCTGCAGCACCTGGCAGAAGAGGGCCATGCTCAGTATGATAGGAGCCTTGATCTCAGTCAGACACCTGGGGAGAAAACTGGGAAGATTTCTGAGAATTCAATATCAGTATTTCAGAACTGAGGAGAAAATGGGGCACAAACTAAATATTTGCCAATATAAGGGACAAGCATCATGTGGGGAGATTTTATGTCACCTTTCAACCACTCAAGAGAAAAGAGGGGAAATTGGAGGGGATTATACAGGGATATTGAATCAACAACAGAATGGGATGGATTCTTCTTGCCTCACATTCACATGGACAGCAGGGAGCTCTGGGTGATGTGGCCTTCACAAAGGAGAGGAGTGGGGCTGGAGTGAGGTCACTGGCTGTGAGGATGGGCTGGTAGTGGGGTCTGGGAATGTGACTAGCACAGGTGTTGGCAACCTTTCAGAAGTGCTGTGCCGAGTCTTCATTTATTGAGTCTAATTTAAGGTTTTGCTTGAGAGTAACACATTTTAATGTTTTTAGACAGTCTCTTTCTGTAAGTCTATAATATATAACTAAATTACTGTTGCATATAAAGTAAATAAGGTTTTAAAAATGTTTAAGAAACTTCATTTAAAATTAAATTAAAATGCAGAGCCCCCCGAAACGGTGGCCAGGACCCAGGCAGTGTGAGTGCACTGAAATTCGCCACGCGTGCCATAAGTTGCCTACCCCTGGACTAGCAGTTGTGGGAGGGTGTGGAGGGGGGGCTGCTGGGTTGGGCAGGGTGACAGGGGGCGGTAGGGTGAAAGTGGCCTGGAACTGGGTGGTAGAGAAATCGGCTCTGCGGTGGGCGCGTCTCCAATGGGGGACACTTGCTCAGACCCCCCTCCCTTCCGGCTCCCTATCCCCACGCCCTGTTCCAGCACAGAGGGCCTCCCTTCCCCATCCCGCCCAAGCGAGCGCAGAGGTGCCTCTGTCTCAGGCCCCCCGCCTGCCCATATCACTGCCGGTTGCCCAGGTCACTGATTACTGGAAGGGGGGAAATTTTCCCCCCACTGGCACAGACAATCCGCTAGGTCGAAAATAGGAACCCCCCGTATCCAATAATAAACCTGAAAGATCTTTGAAGAGATGGCCACTGGCGAAGGGGAGAGGGAAATTAAGATGGGGCCGTAGGCCTAACTTTGCTTTTGTCGGATAAGTGGTGGGCGATGCACAATCCTCAGTGACTCTTTGGGTTGGATTGCACAATTCAAAGTGATGTACGGTACGATAGTTGGCACGGAAGATTTTACGCGATAAAGTCCGGAATCTCGAGTATGTATGTGTTGACGGGTCCGAAGGCGTCGCGTTGCGGCGAAGGTAGGAGGCAAGAAGCATCATGTGACGGGGTAGGGGAAGAAGCAGGGGAACTTCTCCTCAAGGTGGGGGGAGGGGGGGGGGGGGGGCACCACTGGGGGGGGGCTCCGTCTTGAGTATGTCCTCTGAGGTAGGGAGGTGGTAGCCCCCTTTTCTTGACTAGAGTAGAAAAAAATAACCTGGGGGCAGACGGGGGGTGAGGGTGGGGGCGGGGTGGGTGGGAGGATGTGGGGGCCGGTGGTCTGCCTGTTAGCGGTGGGGGGGGCGGGAGTGTTGGTGGCGGGGAAGGGAAGTTGTGGAGTCCCCCGCGGGATACTGGGCGAGGGGGGGGGAGCAGAGCGGAGAAGATCTTCTCTCAGTTGGGCGCTACATGATACTGAACGGTTACGTGATGGGGTTATAAAGATGTTAGTAAGAGCTAATATGT
>NW_027426950.1:0-1945 GCF_003597395.2 Chelonoidis abingdonii
ATCCATGGGTCCTACAGTGCCTGTCACAACATGTGGTGCACCTCAGTAAGTGTATCTAATGCAAGAACTATGTGGGTGAAATCAGACAATCGCTATGCTCTGGAATGAACTCACCAAGAAAATTATACAAGACAAAACACCCCATCACCTGTGGGCGAACACACTTCACGAAGTGATCACTCCCGATCTGACCTATCAGCCCCCGTGCTCAAAGGAAACCCGCACAGCACCTTCAAAAGACAAGCCTGGGAACTCAGATTCAGAACTCTGCTAGATACTAATCACACCATGGTCTCTTCTTGAGATGCTGGTTTTATGGCTCAGCACAATTGGTAACCTACTAACCCTTCTTTGTCCCAGGATTGCAGAAGTGTTAATTGCCCACTTCACTTGAAGTGGTTTCTTGCAACATGTTAATAATCCCTTATGCTTAACAATCTGTGCCACCCTATAGAGCTGGGACACCCAAAGAGCCCAGTGAAGCTTGAAAGCTTGTCCCTTCCACCAACAGAAGTTGGTCCAGTAAAAGATATGACACTCACCCACCCTGCCTCTCCTTGGGAAACAGGATCAGACGTCACCAACAGCAACTGTAACAGCTGCAGCTCATCTCCACTGGTTCCCTTTCCCCAACAAAGGACAATTATTATCCTCTCAACGACAGCAGGCATGGCAACCACCAAGTTCTCAGCTTTCAGCAGAGCGTCCCCCCAGCCCCTTTGGTGAAATACCATGAGGGTGGTGGCCACTGGGGAAACAGGCCTGTCAGGATGTGTGTAGGCAACCCCCTTCTGTTGCCAACGTGGGGCGACTGGGTCACACATGGCGGCCCAGAAGCGCCTGTCCCCCCAGCACTGGATCTGGTGTCCCACATGGCTGTTAACCACAGCCTGACCTTCTGCAAACATCTCTTCCCAGTGGCTTTAGGAATGGCTCAGAGAGGTGCCGCAGGCTCCCCTTCTGGCCCTCTCCCCATAGCCGGTGAACAGGCAGGGCCGGCTCTTGCAGGGGCCACAGACAGAGGATGATTGCCGGGTGGGCTGAGTGGAGTTTCCCAGCCTGCTGCCCTCACTCTGCCCCAAAGCTCTGGGAACACGAGATGGGGCTGCAGCCTGACCTTTCTCACCACCTTTGTCCTTTCCGTGAGCAGAAGCAGTAGCCACTAGCCTGCCCCTGCGCACTGGACTTTGTCCTGCCTTCTGCAAGAGGCTAACCTGGGCCAGGGGCGCTCACGGATCAGGCACCTGGTGCCCAGCCCCCTCTGAACTCTCCAGTGCCGTCACGAGGGCAAGGTGAGTCTTTCCTTCAGTGGCAATTCAGCAGCAAGTCCTTCCCTCCAAGATGGGTTGAGGGACCAGTCGCCGAATTGCTGCCTCATTGGCAAGGGAGAGGGGCGGCACATCTGGCTCTTCGGCAGAAATTCGGCAGTGGGTCCTTCCCTCCGAGAGGAACCCACCGCCAAAGAGCTGGACGTGCCACCCCTGTCCTTGCCTCGGGCGCAAAAATCCCTAGTTATGGCGCTGGAACTCTCGGCCCGCTTCATGCTGCTAGCACCAAGTGGCAGAGTCACTGGCCTGCTGGCACCGTGCTCTGTCACTGCACAGAGCAGGGCGTGCTGCCCCACACTCTGCCCCTTATGAAGGAGAATGGAGCTGCCCAGCTGCACTGCCCTCAGGAGGTTGGTTTCTAGGACCATGGTGCCACCTGGACTCCTGTGCACTAAGAACCAGACCTGCAGCTCCAGACTGACACACCAGACTTGATGAATGATTTTCACTGGCTGCCTGGGTTCAAAGCAGTGCTGGAGAGCCAGGGCCAGCGCCTTCAAGGGAGCCACCCCCTGTGCAGCATACCAGCTCCCAGGTGCTGCCACAAGCCACTGCTTTGCCTCCCAGCCCTTCTGCCCACCTAACGTGTGTTATGTCCAGGGCTGCCCGGGGGGGGG
>NW_027426951.1:0-2170 GCF_003597395.2 Chelonoidis abingdonii
TGGGGGCCCGGTATAATGGGCCCTGGAAATGGGTTTTGCGCGCTCCTGGTGTATGGGCCCTGTAGATGGGGTTTTTAGACCCTGGGGTAGGGCCATGGAATATTTGGATTTGGGCCCCCTAAAGAGGTTCCCTGGCAACGGTTTTGGAGGCCCTCTTTGGGCGCCTCAATTCGGTTTTGGGCCGCAGGGTTATCGCCCTTTGATAGGGTTTGGGCCCCTGGTGTATGGGGCTCAGTTAAATGGGTTTTTACGGCCCTGGGGTTTTAGGCCTGGAAATGGGTGTTTTGGCAGGACCAGGGAGTGAGGGGCCTTGGACATCCGGTATTATAGAGGCCCAGTGATTAGGCCTGATGGGGTTTGGTGCCCCTGGCTTCGGGCCCCTGGAAATAGGTTTTGGGGGCCAAGGATGTTAGGGCCCTGGATATGAGTGACTTTCGGGACCCTTGGTGTTTGGCTACTGGGGAATGGGTTTGGGGGCCTTGGGCGTTAGGGTGACCTGGAAATGTGGTTTTGGGGCCCGGTGACGGCCCTGACATGGGTATTTAAGCCCAGCCGTGTAGGAGGCTCTGGCAATGGGTTTGGGAGGGCCCTTGGGGTTGTACGGCTGGAAAATGGGAGTTATAGGGTCACAGGTTAGGTTGACCGTGGAATGGGGTTTTGGGGCCTGCTTCTTAGGGCCTGGCAATGGCGCTTTGGGGCCCCAGGGGTTGGAGCCCTGGATATGGGCGACTTGGTGCCGCTGGTGTATGTGGCTCTTCGGATATAGTTTGGTTTGGCCGCTTGGGGTCTAGGGCCCCTGGAATGTTTGCTTATTGGCCCTGTGGGTTTCGGTCTGGAATGGTTTTTTGGCCGAGGTAAGGGGCCATGGAAATGCTTTTTTGGGGTCTAGGGGGTAGGGAACTGGATATGGGATTTGGGGCCACCAGATTAGGGGCCTTATAAGTTTGGAGTCCTGTGGTTTTGGGGCCTGGATTGGGTTTTGCAGCCCATGGGTTAGTGCTTGGAATGGATTTTGTCCTGGGGTTAGGGCCCCTGGTCTTAGGGGCCCCTGGAAATGGGGTTTTAGGGCTCCTGGGGTTAGGGGCCAGTGGAAATGGGGTATTGGGGCCACCTGCTTTGGGGTCCCTGGAAATGGGGGTTTGGGGCCCCTGGTGTTAGGGGTCCCTGGAAAGAGGGTTTTGGGCCCCTAACTTCAGGAGCCCCTGGAAATGAGGTTTTCGGGCCCCTGGAAACAGGGCGTTCGGGCCTCAGGGGATAGGGGCCCCTGAAAATGGTGTTTTGTGTCCCTGGTGTTCGGGGCCTCTGGAAATGGGGTTTTGAGACCCCAGGGGTGAGGGGCCCCTGGGAATGGGGGTTTGGAGCCCCTGGTGTTAGGGGTCCCTGGAAATAGGGTTTTGGGTCCCCAGGGATTAGGGGCCCCTGGATATGGGGGTTTGGGGCCATTGGAGTATGGGGCCCCTGTAAATGAGGTTTAAGACCCCTGGGGTTAGGGGCCCATGGAAATGGGGCTTTGGGGCCCCAGGGGTTACATACCCCTGGAAATGGGTTTTGGGGCCCCTGGTGTTAGGGGCCCCTGGAAATAGGGGTTTGGGGTCCCTGGTGTTTTGGGTACCTGGAAATGGGGTTTGGGGGCCACCTCGTTTTAGGGGTCCCTGGAAATGGGGTTTAGGGGCCCAAGGGGTGAGGGGCCCCTGGACATAATTATTTAGGGTCCCAGATGTTAGGGGCCCTGGAAATGGGGATAAGGGCCCCTAGGGTTAGGAGACCCTGGAAATGGGGGTTTGGGGCCCCTAGGGTCAGGAGACCTTGGTAATGGAGTTTTGGGGCCCATGGTGTTAGGGGTCCCTGAAATAGGTTTTGGAGACCCAAGGGGTTACGGGTCCCTGGATATGGGGATTTGGGGCCCCTGGTGTTTTGGGCCTCTGGAAATGGGGTCTTGGGGCCACTGGGGTGAGGGGCACCTGGAAATGCGTATTTAGGGCCCCAGCAGTTAGGGGCCTTAAGAAGGGGGTTTTTTGGCCCCTGTGGTTAGGGGTCCCTGGAAATTGGCGTTTTGGGCCCCTAACACCAGGGGACACTGGAAATGGATTTTATGCCCACTGCTCTTAGGGGCTACTGGAAATTGGGTTTTGGTGTGCCAGGGTTTAGGGGCCTTGGAAATGGGGTTTTG
>NW_027426952.1:0-2060 GCF_003597395.2 Chelonoidis abingdonii
ACCCCCACCCACCAACGTCCCCGCCCCGCCCTGCCTCTTCTCTGCCTCTTCCCAGTACAGACTTTTCCTGTCTTTGGACCAGATGGGACCTGACTCCCCATGATGGAGTGTCCCCAGGACAATCCCACGTGACTTTTTTATATGTAAACTATGGAAATGTAGTCTAGATGAAACTACTATAAGGTGAGTACACAACTGGTTGAAAGACCTTACTCAAAGAGTAATTATCAATAGTTTGCTGGCAAATAGGAAGGCGTATCTAGTGGGATCCTGCAAGGGTCAGTCCTGGGTCTGGCACTAGTCAATATTTTCATTAATGACTTGGATAACAGAGTGGAGAGTATGCTCATAAAATTTGCAGATGGCACCAAACTGGGAAGGATTACAAGTACTTTGGAGCATTGGGGAATTAGTCTGAATTCCATAAGATACAATTCAGTAAAGACAAGTGCAAAGCACCTCTTAGGAAGGAAAACAATCAAATGCATAACTACAAAATCAGGAATAACTGGCTATATGTAATAGCTGAAAAGGATCTGGGGGTCACAGTGGATCACAAATTGAATATGAAGCCCGTACAGCAGCAAAAAAGGTGAATATCATCTGGGGTATATTAACAGGAGTGTTGTACGTCAGACACAGAAGGTAATTGATCCATTCTACTCTGCACTGGTTAGGCCTCAGCTAGAATACTCTCTCCAATTCTTGTCACCATACGTTAGGAAAGGTTCAGACCAACTGGAGACAGTCCAGAGGATAAAAACAAAAATGATAAAAGGTTTAGAAAACCAGACCTACAAAGGAAGGTTACAAAAAAACAGGGCATGTTTAGTCTTAAGAAAAGAAAACTGAGCGGGGACCTGAGTCCAGTCTTCAAATACATTAAGGGCTGTTATAAAGAGGACGGTGATCAATTATTCTTCATGTCCACTGAAAGTAGGACAAGAAGTAATGGGCTTAATCTGCAGCAAGGGAGATTTAGGTTAGACATTAGGAAAATATTTCTAACTATATGAGTAGCTAAACTCTGGAATAGGCTTCCAAGGGAAGTTATGGAATCCCCATCACTGGAACATTTTAAAAACAGGTTGGACAAACACCTGTCAGGGATGGTATAAGTTTACTTGGCCCTTCCATAGGGGACTTGATAACTTCTCCAGGTCCCTTCTAGCCCTACATTTCTATGATTATATTAAAGAATACAAATAGACAAATTAATTCTCCCATGGCAAAGATGAGAGGTAGTGAATACTAGATAAACTCACTACAACTAAATTTTCCCCTCAAAAATGCATGTATAGCTCCCAGTAACTAGAAGGGGACCTGAATAAGTGTGTCCGAGGACAGAATTTTACCTCTGGACATGTGGATTCAAACCATGGTTTAGTCATGGACACAATAAAATGGAACTTGCTGGCCTTTATCTAGCCCCTAATAGATATTTGTCCCTCTCAAATATCCACCATAGCGGATGACATTGCTGATGGTCTCTTTTTAGCATAGAGATTGAAGCAGAAGAGCACTGGCAGAGGAGAGAGGAAACTGTAACACAATGCTGTACTCTAAAAGTAACTAACCCTCTGTCAATTAAAAATTATGACAAATAATAGAACATTCACATTCGTGTATGGGGACGCCAGGTTATTTACCACTAAAAATATTTTACACTTCTACAGCGTCATTTTTTCCTAAAAAGTATTAAAGGACCTCACAACCATAATGTTCCTGTCATGGTATAATTCCCAAATCTGAACCTTAGCGTCCAAAATACGGGTACCAGTATGAATCCTCTAAGCTTAATTACCAGCTTAGATCCTGTAGTGCTGCCACCAATCAGGGTTCTGAGTGCCCGATAAACTCTGGTCTCGCCAAAACCTTCCCTGGGGAACCCCCAAGATCCAGACCCCCTGGATCTTAATACAAGGAAAGTAAACTCTTCCCTCCCTAGGCTACCCTGGAAGATACTGTAATTCAAACCCCTTGAATTTAACACACAGAGGAATTCCCCCTCACCCCTCCTATCTCTCCTCACCCAGAGGCAATACAGATTCAAGCTCCGT
>NW_027426953.1:0-9298 GCF_003597395.2 Chelonoidis abingdonii
GCAGGGCAGAGCGTGGAGATGAGCGATGGTGCAGAGTCAGGGCTGGGAGCATGGAAGGTGTAGGAGTCAGGGGCTGGGGGGAAGAGGTGCCTTGAGGGGCTTATAGGGCGGAGGTTGGGGTAACTAGGGGAAGCTCCAAGGGCGACGGGACTTGGCTGGCCTGGTGACAGTCCCGGTTGCGGCTGTTACGCTGGATAGTGGATGGGCTCCCTGCCCCGACGCCCCCACTGTTCCTGTTTTCTGCCAAGCAGGCAGAAAGGCAGAGGAGGGGCACGTTTGGCTTCTCTCGCGCAGTCCCTCACTGCTAGGAAGCGACCAGCTGCCGAGCTGAAGCCGGATGGCGGCGCGTAGGAGCTGCCGCAGATCGTGATCACAGCTTTTTTTTTTTTTTTTTTGCACGCTGCTCTGGGCAGCAAAAATGCTGGAGCTGGCCCTGCAGAAGACCCTCTGGCCTGCCACTCTTTTCCCCCAGGGGCCGCAGGGACGGCACATGCCTGCAGTGCCTGGTGTCCAGCCACAGTGGCAAGAGAGGGGCAGCAAGACAGGCTAGGATGCGGACACCTCCACCGCACCTTCCGCCGGCCCCTTTCACTTGCCTGACTGCCTGCTGCTTTGGCTGCCAGCGCCAGCCTGCAAGAGAGTTCCGGCAGCCAGCAGCCCCCCAGCTAGGAGTGCACCACATGCTGCGCCCCAGCATCGGCCAGCTCTGGGTTCCGGCTGGGTTTCGGTTCCGGCTGCTGGCCCCTTGCCAGCCAGGGTCTGAGCCGCCGGCCTGCTCAGCTCACTGCCAGCTTGCGGTTTCGTTCACCCAGGCTGGTGGAGGGCTGAGTGGGGTCGGTGGCTGGGACCTCGGCGTGCCATTAAAAATCGGCTCGCGTGCCACCTTTGGCACGTGTGCCATAGGTTGCCAACCCCTGTTCTATATTATCTTATAGTTTTTTTTCTATTATTTTGTTTTTCTGCCTACTTTTTAGTATGTAAGAAAAGGCTCTTTCTTTCTACTGTCCAAGTCCCCAGTCCTGCAAGAGCTGTATGCTGTGCAGGGCCCTTCTAACTTCACTAGAATACTGCACAGGTGGACCCTTATACACAATGTAGCGCCTGTTTGAAATCGGTGGTGCCCTGCACAATCACAGGAATCTACCTGCAAAAGCTGTTTTCAAGATCTGTCCCTAAGTAAGAACCTCAAATGTTGTGAGGAAAACCCCCTCATTACCATTTTTCTTTTATACCTCTCAAAAGAGAACAGTTCAGTACCATGCAAACAGATAGCCTAGACGCAAACTAATAGTTACACGATATCCTTTACTGAACAGTAATATTAAATTCACTATAGCAGATACAAATATTTTTGTCCAGCAAAACACCAAAGGTCACACAAAACCAATGAAATAAATAATAAAAAATTGGCTAAATTAAGAAGTGGTCAAGAATTGCCTATATTGTGCACTTAATCATTAAGAAAAATAACCTTCAAATTATTTGGAACCCATCATTGCACATTTAACTTGCCTATGCATAGTCATATGATTGCCACCCTTATTCCATCTTCCCCATTGCTTCCTACACTCATTTCTGTATCTTTTTTCAATCCAGATTGTAAGCTTTTGGGGCAAGGAACCATGCCTTGCTATGTTTGTGCAGCATATAGCATGGCGGGGTCCTGGTCCTGACTGAGGCCTCTAGACTCTATCAAAATATAAACAATATTATTAACTAAAAGTTGTTCTATACGTAGAGTGCAGTTTTCAGGATTTTATGGTGATTTCATGTAAGCTTGCACAGCTTTTGCAATTTCAGCAGATTCCTCAGTTCATAACTGTGAATGTTTTAAAACATTTTAAAAACATCTTTTTTACTTACAGTATTTAGTAAGGCATCATAGACAGCATTCACAAATTTAGCATTGATTCCAGAGTCTTCAACGGTACTGAAAGGGAGACTGACATCTTTCTGCAAATCCAAATCATAAGCGTTTTTTACTCAAGTTATTTCAAAGGTGATTTTAAAAAAAATCCTTTAAAAATAAAAGTTATAGTGTGCTAACGTTTGTATCAATTTTAGAAAAAGTATGTACAGAGAAAAAAATGGTAATTTTTTGTAACAACAAAAAAGAAACCAGGTCAGATATGATATTGTATCTTTTCAAATTCTAATACAAGAATACATTTATGTTAGCGAAGTTTACATGGGTCCAATTCTTCAAAAGTCTAAAATAATTAGACTACATTAGATGTGTCAGCTGATATGTGATAGGTGATTTAGTCTACCATTTCTAGTCATTGGTTCAAATTCCAATTCAGCAACAGCCAAGAGCAACAAAATTACTACCATGCACTATCTGATAGATAGCCTGTGTGACATGAATTAATTGCCTCAATTCAGATCCCACTGTTCACATCAAATAACACAATCACATTTTGCACTGACACAAACAGATTCTGAAAAAATACGAAGGATTTATTGTGCATGGAGACTGAAGCACCCACTCACAGATGTGATCCTTTCAGAACTGGACTGAGGTTCATTAAGAAGGCAATGCAAGGAAGAATGCATTTCCAAAACCCATACTGTATTTGACTGGGGGAATTAAGAGCTTCAGTCTCCAGGGCTGTCAGATAAAACTATTTTACCAGCAATGGAATCTACATCAACAATAGTCTAAAAAGATAGTAAAGCAACTCCATAGTCCTAAAGTATTACAAATTTTAACAGAATAATATGCATAGAGTTTCACTTATTATAATGCAAAGTTAATCTTTCGGAAACGGGTTGTACAGAGACAGCTTTTATGAAGTCTCTGCATTTTCTTTAATTCTCCGGACACCAATTTTAGTTTTTCTTTTGTTTTAAATCCTACAGATGTGCTTGAGACATTGGTTTACTAATACATGAATAATGAACAAATGGTTTGCTAAAAACAAATAATAAATGGAACTAGTAAATGAAGTAATGAAATGCTATAACTACAAAGTGTATGGGTAAGGAAAACAAGATACTACTATGAGCCTAGTCTGTTTAAACAAAGATAAATATAAATTTTATGTGATGGATATTTAGCATCTTGAAGATATAAAGTCTATAAGAGCTAAGCAGCATTCTGAATTGTTTTCTACCTTAAAAGCAGCATTTAGCTCCAGGAAAGAATCAAATGTTGTTAAATAAAAATCATGTACAGCTTTCCAATCTCCTGATGACTTAGCTTTTTCCATATCCTCCCTAGAAAGAAAATTCACAAATAAATATATATCGCACAAGTTTATGTACAAATATTAAACGCTTTATGAAATAGACTTAGTACTTCATACTTCACTATTACTCTAGTGTCTTTCATCTCTAAACAATTTATTTGAAGGGTGAATTTAAGAACTGATGTGTGCAAGTTAACTTTTACTCTAATATTTTACCTGAAAATCTAGAAACACTGACGCTCCAAAAGAATGGAAGCATTTGAAATTGGTTGTGCAAAATATATTTCAATACTACCTGATCATAATATTTATAAATTCAGTGGATTATGATTTCAGCATTTTAAACCAAATTAATAATATAATAATGTATTATCAATGTGTAGAAGTAATTTAAAATAGTAAGTAACCTCCTAAAACTGTTAATTTAACTTACAGGTACTGATCCTTGCTTGTATTACAAGCCTTAAAATTCCTAAATTTTATATAGCATGTGTAAGATCACATTCATTGTTGTAACAATAAAATTCAGAGATTCACACCTAGTTAAAAAGCTGGGAGTTGGATATGTTATGTGAACATTTTAAACACCCATAAAGAACTAATGTCTGATATAATGGAAAACTCCAAATATCCTGAAAATAAAAGTAAACACATTTATGCAAAGCTAATCTACAACTTATTTTCATATTAGTAGGGCTAGTGTTCTCCAGCAATGAAAACAGTAATTTTGGATTTTCAAAGCTATATATTTCAGATATTTTTGACATGCATTATATTAATAAAAAATACACTTATTGACAAACATGAATAATACACAATCCTTTACAACAGGGGTCGGCAACCTTTCAGAAGTGGTGTGCCGAGTCTTCATTTATTCACTCTAATTTAAGGTTTTGCGTGCCAGTAATACATTTTAACGTTTTTAGAAGGTCTCATTCTATGTCTATAATATATAACTAAACTATTGTTGTATGTAAAGTAAATAAGGTTTTCAAAATGTTTAAGAAGCTTCATTTAAAATTAAATGAAATGCAGAGCCCCCGAGCAGTGGCCAGGACCCAGGCAGTGTGAGTGCCACTGAAATCAGCTTGTGTTGCTGCTTCGGCAACGTGCCAAGTTTGCTACCCCTGCTCCAAATGGCAACTTTCGAGTCACATCCCGCCCCTACCAGTAATGGAATAGTCTCTCCTCTTCCCCTGCCCCACACCATTACTGCATAGCCAAGACTTCCTTAGCAGCAGAGCTGGCCAGAAGGTGAGAACGGCAGCTGGGGAAGCTGGGGCTAGAGTGAAGCTGGTCTGGGGCGGAGAAGAAATGAGGGCAGAGCCAGCCTGAGGCAGAGCAGGACTGGGTGAGGCCAGGCCAAGCTGTGTGCTGGGGAAAGGAGCCAGTTCTGGCAGGGGAGACGTGGTGATAGGTACGTGGACACACCTGCATGCCCTGTCACCCTCTGAATGGATTCCAAAATAAGAGCATTCCAAGTAAAAGTCATTTAGGGAACAAAAAAAAAAAAAAAAAGCATTAAAGCGCAATTCAGAAACATGCCCTACATGTAGCGAACAAATAATTTATTTTTCCTCCACAACAAACATTTATATAATCACTCATCGACAAACCTGGTGATTTCAATGAAACACACTGTAATGTGAGAAAACAATAAATACAAAGCTTAAAGGATTTAGGAGCATGTCTTGCTGTAAGTCAGTGGGCCTTAGCTTCTAAGTACGGACATTTTGAAAATTTACTCAAATTAATAAATGCATGGTAGAGAGTTGTGTCACATTTCGTTTTTTGACCACTGAGTTCTAGACAAATTCTTTTACCATTTCCTTGTGATACCTGACTCATCGCACCATTAAAGAAACACCGACAAATCAGAAATATGTTACTTTTAACCTCCTACGAAAGTGAAATCTCAAACACACAAAAAAAGAACCAACTGTTAAAAGAGATAACATATGTCACAAAGAACTGTGAACTTTTCCTTGATAAAGAGGTCAGTAGGTTGTTCTGACAGAGGGAGTAAACATGAAGGAACAACCTAAATGATGGCACAGTGACACATTGTCCTTCTGCCAATTGTAAGAGAACAGCAGTAAAAGCTCACCTGTACAGACTCGATCTAAGTCACAAAAACAAAAGGCCCATTAAGTTAGTGCTTCTCACATAAAGGATTTCCCAATATGGTTCAAGCTTACTTACACTATTTAAAATAGTACTAACATCATAGAAAGGAGGAAAAAAAAATAAAAAGGAACTACAAAAGTGGAGCTGACACCAGGTCCTTTACAAATATGAAAAAATATCTACATTTAAACATTTAAGTGAAAGAGTAGCACAGCTCATTATTAAACTATTGTCAAAGTCCAAAAATACAGGAAGTTACAAATAAGGACTGGTACACAATGTGTTCAGTCAGAGGGAGGATCTTTGATTGAAAATAAATATCTACTAAATATCAGTAGTTCTTTCCCCCTCCCCTCCCAAAAACAGTAATGAGGAAAAAATGCATGTGGGAGCTGAGCTGCATGGTGCTAATCTTTTTAGGGATGCCATAAAACCAAAGCTGAACAAGGAGTCATGACAATTTCCACAGACACGGAAGTATTCATTCCAGCATCCTAGCCAAATTAACGTATATAAATGCATTCTATCTAGCATTCTGTTATCCCATCACTAGGGGTCAGCCAGAAAATAAATATATTACATACATAAACAAACAAACAAACAAACATACATAAATAAAATGGAAAGTCAGTCAATAAAAACCAAAACAGAATATATAGCTAAAACCAATACTACTTACTGGAAGTCTTTCATAGTTTTGGTTCGGATGGGAAGGGAAGGTTCTGGTGGGACTGGAGCTTTCAGGTCCGGTGGTAGTGTATCTATAGAGATGCGCTGCTTTTGCCTAACATCAAGGCAAATTGGTGGTAGATCTCTCACTTATTGAAAAATTTTAAACAAGTGTTAAATGTATTGTAATCATATACATAATTTACAAAGAAAGACTGATTTATTTAGCTTGCAAAACACAAAGGTATATGAAGTATACAAAAGGATTAAAGTTTACATTATAATCCGTAAAGAGAACATAAACATTCTTTTTGTAAACTAGGAACGCGTATATATGTGAAACTGACAGAAAATGCCTTTTCAACCAGTATAAGAATTAGCTTAAATTTTTTCCATATTGCTCCAAATTTCATTTTTTGGACAAATATCAAAATTTAAAATTTCACTGTGAAAAAACACATTCTTGCTATTTTAAATTTCCTCTTCTTACCTTTTTGCAGTGAAAATAACTAAAAGGAGTGAGACAAAATGGTATTTTCCCTTCCAAATCTTTTCCAAAAAATTCATTTAAAAAATGTACAATAAATAAATAAATAAATAAATCAATCATATTTCAAATTAAACCAGAAATTTTCATTTCTTTTGACTGTTTTAGTGAAGTTTACTTACTGCCTGATCAGCTGCAATATATATTAGGGCTGTCAAGTGATTAAAAAAATTAATCACAATTAATCACATGATTAATCATGGTGTTAAATAGAATATCATTTATTTAAATATTTTTTGATCTTTTCTACATTTTCAAATGTATTGATTTCAATTACAACACAGACTACAAAGTGTACAGTGCTCACTTATTATTTATTTTTGATTACAAACGTTTGCACTCTAAAAACTGAAATAAATAATATTTTTCAACTCATCTAATACAAGTACTGGAGTCCAATCTCTATCATGAAAATTGAACTTATAATGTAGAATTATGTACAAAAATAACTGCATTAAAAAATAACAGTGTAAAACTTTAGCGCCTACAAGTCTACTCAGTCCTACTTCTTGTTCAGCTAACCACTCAGATTAACAAGTTTGTTTACTTTGCAGGAGATAATGCTGCCTGCTACTTGTTTACAATGTCACCTGAAAGTAAGAATGGCATTTGCATCACACTGTTGTAGCAGGTGTCGCAAGATATTTATATGATAGATGTGCGAAACATTCATATGTCCCTTCATGCTTCAACCAACATTCCAGAGGAAATGCATCCATGCTGATGATGGGTTCTGCTCGATAATGATCCAAAGCAGTGCAGCCTGACGCATGCTCATTTTCATCATCTGAGTTAGATGCCACCAGCAGAAAGTTGGTTTTCTTTTTTGGTGGTTCAGGTTCTGCACTTTTTGCACCGGAGTGTTGCTTCTTTAAGACTTCTGAAAGCACGCTCCATACCCAATCCCTCTCTGATTTTGGAAGGTGCTTCAGATTCTTAAATCTTGGGTCGGATGCTGTGGTTATCTTTAGAAATCTCACATTGGTAACTTCTTTGCATTTTGTCAAATCTGTAGTGAAAATGTTCTTAAAACAAACAACATGTGCTGGGTCATCATCCAAGACTGATAGAACATGAAATATATGGCAAAATATGGGTAAAACAGAACAGGAGACATACAGCCCCCGTCAAAGGAGTTCAGTCACAAATTTAATTAACACATTATTTTTTTAATGAGTGTCATCAGCATGGAAGTATGTCTTCTGAAATGGTGGCTGAAGCATGAAGGGGCATACAAATGTTTAACGTATCTGGGTTGTAAATATCTTGCAATGGCAGCTACAAAAGTGCTATGCAAATGCCTGTTCTCACTTTCAGCACCATTATCTCCCATAAATGCAAACAAACTTGTTTATCTGAGTTATTGGCTAAACAAGAAGTAGGACTGAGTGGACTTGTAGCCTCTAAAGTTTTACATTATTTTGTTTTTGAGTGCAGTTATGTAACAAAAAAAAATCAACATTTGTAAGTTACACTTTCACGATAAAGAGATTACACTTCAGTACTTTATCATGTGTATAGTGCAAACATTAGTAATAAAAAAATAATATAAAGTGAGTACTGTACACTTTGTATTCTGTGCTGAAATCAATATACAGTGAAAGCTGTTTTATCTGACACTTCACCATCTGTAAAGTTCTATAAACTGGCATTTTTGATCTTCATTGAAATTCCGGTTTATAGAAGTGGGGCAGGGTAAGGGAGTTGGGGCACAGGAGGGGTTGTGCAGTGTGGGCTCAGGGAGGGCATTTGGGTGTGGGAAGGGGCTCAGGGCAGTGGGTTGTGTCGCGGATCGTGGAGTGGGGTGCCAGATCCAGGAGGGTGTGCGCTCACCTTGGGCGGTTCCTCGCAAGTGGCAACTTGTCCTGGCTGCTCCTAGGCAGAGGCGTGGCAGGCTGCCCCCGCCCTACCCCAAGCATTAGCTCTGCAACTCCCATTGGCTGTGGTGGTGGTGCCTGCAGGCAGAGACAACCCGCACCCACTCCCGCACCCCAACTTGCTGCCCTGAGTTCCTTTCCACATGCAAACTCCCTCCAGAGCCCATGCCCCGCCCCCCCGCACCCAAACTCCCTCCCTCTTAGGCCTGGTCTACACTACTTGTTTAAACCGATTTTAGCAGTGTTAAACCAATTTAATGCTGCACCTGTCCACACAATGAGGCTCTTTATAGCGATATAAAGGGCTCTTTAAACCGGTTTCTGCACTCCTCCCCGATGAGAGGAGTAGCACTGAAATCGGTATTACCATATCGGATTAGGGTTAGTGTGGCCGCAAGTCGACTGTATTGGCCTACGGGCAGTCTCCCACAGTGCAGCACTGTTACTGCTCTGGACAGCAATCCGAACTCAGATGCACTGGCCAGGTAAACAGGAAAAGCCCCGTGAACTTCTGAATTTCCTTTCCTGTTTGCCCAGCGTGGAGCTCTCATCAGCATGGGTTGCGATGCAGTCCCAAATCCAAAAAGAGCTCCAGCATGGACCCTACGGGAGATACAGGATCTGATCGCTGTATGGGGAGACAAATCTGTTCTATCAGAGCTCCATTACAGAAGATGAAATGACAAAGCATTTGAAAAAATCTCCAGACTATAACAGACAGAGTCCACAGCAGGGACTCAGCACAGTGCTGTGTGACAAGCATAACGGAAAACCAAAGAATCAAATGGATGCTCATGGAGGGAGGGAGGGGGTACTGAGGACTCCAGCTATCCCACAGTCCCCGCAGTCTCCAAAAAGCGTTTGCATTCTTGGCTGAGCTCCCAATG
>NW_027426954.1:0-1113 GCF_003597395.2 Chelonoidis abingdonii
TATAGAAGCTGTTTTGTGCTGGTTGGTAAATCTAAGTAGTGGAATAATCACCAGCATCTGGGGTTTGTCTGCCCCGTTTTTGTTGCAGTTCACTCTGAGTGACCTCAGCTGGCTCCCACGGGCAGCACCGTCACAGCCACCCCACCCCTTCCCTTAATGCTGCTGGTAGAAGTCACCCTGGGCGTACAGATTCTGAGGGCCACACCAATCCCTGCCACCCAAACCACCAGCATGTTGGGGAAAAATGTAGTTGAGGTGCCTGAAAATCACCTTAATTCTGACCTGTAGTTTTCTTACAGGGGGAAAATGAAGGGGAGATTCTTTCAAAGTCAGTTTTCAGTAACGTTGAACACAAATTTTAATGTGCTCTTTATATGGTTATTGCATGGCATTGCTACAGTGCAGAGATAAGGTTGTTTTGGGTGCCTGACTGTATTTTCATATCTTAACATGTTTTGAGTTTTTCAGGTTTAAACTTAGCTCTGAATTTCATGCATTTGTAGTGCTTGGTTTTGGGATAACCTGGCTGTGAAAAATATTTCTAGGTCGATATGTGCTCACCATTAATGTGTATCTCGAATTTACTTTGTAGAATCGCGTGTTGGAGTCTTGGTGAAATTTTCCTTTTATAAAGTGGTCTTCCCCATGAAATACCTAGAGAACCACTGCCTAAGAAGGAACATTGAGGTTTTGATGGAGTTAACATAAGATGGCCATACTGGGTCAGTCCAGTGGCCCATCTAGCCCAATAGCCTGTCTTCTGACAATGGCCAATGCCAGGTGCTTCAGAGGGAATAAACACAACAGGCAATCAGTCCATCCCATTATCCACTTCTGGCAAACAGCGACCAGGAACACTTAAAGCATGGTATTGCATCCCTGACAATCCTGCCTCATAGGCATTGATGGACCAATTCTCCATTAACTTATCTAGTTGTTTTTTAATCCTTTTTATAGTTTTGACCTTTACTGAGTTAAGAACAGAGCACTACCTCGTCTCTATTGTTTTTTATAATAAAAGGAAGTGTCAAAGTTAGACTCAGGACTCACAGCTTGTCAGACCACTCTGTTTTATTAGCACAGCGCTCTGCTAATACACCCAGATAATGTGAG
>NW_027426955.1:0-1222 GCF_003597395.2 Chelonoidis abingdonii
GTTTGAACATATGCATGTGCAAAAAGTTAAATTCTTCCAACAGAGCTTAGCGCTGAATTTTTCTGGTCTTGGTTTGCTTGCGCCATGGATTTGTCAGCAGAAGGAATCTCCAAGTTGGTACAAAAAGTTGATACAGTCTCATTGTCAAATAAACTTAAAAATGGGGGGAGGGGAATGAAAAGAATGTAAAGGCACATTTTATATGTCAAAACTGGCATTTTTCTGAAGTTTGAACAGATAAAAAAAGAAACTGAAATACCTTAGTTTCACCATCTAAAACAAGTGTTCCAAACAGGAAACTTGGCATGCAAGACATGTATTAAATCAGATGAGAGACCTTATTTTGGGAAACGAGATAAATTTCAAACTCAAGTTTTTTAGGCAATCATAGTAAGTCAATTTTTCCTTCTCCTCCAAAAAAGTATAGTAAAAAATGTTCACAAATAAAACAACTTCCATATGCAAAAATTACATTCTGTTTAAAAAATCTTTTCCCCCTGTTTGGCTGTATCTGCAGTATATGAAAGATTAATATAATCTTTTAAGAGTATGATTGTATCAGAATGTTTTCCTCCTCCTGTCGTTTTTGTTAACCTATAGCAAAGAAAACGTGAGTAAATTGCCAAAGAACACCACAGACTCAGCACGATTCAGCATTCGCTATGGCGGACAGGAGGGAGCAGCTGATTGTAGAGACAATACTGTAGCAAATTCAACTTCAGCCTTCAGGTCTCCATTGTCAGTTTGTACTGATGTTTTCTGTGTGAGGAACTCATACTTTATAGGAAATAGATAACAATCTCAGATACACCAGATCCTCCCTCCGCAGAGCAAAAGGTGCAGGTTGATAGGACTCTGTAGCACGATTCCTCAAGTTCCCATAAGGATGACAGTGGGGGGCAACTCTGTTAACTGAAGATCTCTCCTTGTTGCCTCTGTTCCCTAAAGATCCCAGCATATAACTAGGAGAGATAATGTCCCCATTTATGCCCTTCAAATTTCTCATCAAAATTCCACCTGATCATCTTGCCTTCAGCAGGGGACAATGGGTAAGAGAATTAGGAGAGATCCTTGTGATGTCTTTTGATCCAAAGGATCTAAACTGTGCAACCCTTGCTTATGGTAGTTGTCATAAGCCTTCCCAAATCTGGACCTTAGCGTCCAGAAATCTGGGTGCCTGCATGAACCCCTCTAAGCTTAATTACCAGCTCAGATTTGATCT
>NW_027426956.1:0-4407 GCF_003597395.2 Chelonoidis abingdonii
TATGGAAGCAGTCCCCACTGTGTGGTATGTGTGTGGGGGGGTGTATGAGGCTGTTATACGGGTTTGGGGGGAGCCCCCAGCTATGCAGTGTGGGGTGTACAGGGCTGTTGTGGGGGTAGCCCCTAGCTGAGTAGTGTGGGGGGTCTATGGTGCTGCTAAGGGGGTGTATGGGGCTGTTATTGGGGTGTGGGGGTTTGAGGCTGTTCTGAGTGGGTGTGGGGGAGCCCCTAGCTGTGTAATGTGGGGTGTTATGGGGGTGTGGGAGCCCCCAGCTGTGCAGTTTTAGTGTTTTCTAGGGGTAAGGGAGCCCCCTTTTCCTGGGGCAGGTGAGCAGGAGGCTTCTTCTTCCCTTCCTTCATGTATTTAACTTGCATAGAAACATCTCAGACCCCCTGGCCTCTGGGAGTCCCTGGGCCCGGCCTGCTGCCTTACTCAAGCTGATGGCACCACCATGTCCTAGGTTACATTGTCCCCTGCCCTGTGGTTGGAATCTGTTGATATTTGTGTGTTTTCTCTATGGCAGCATGGTTAGAGCAGGGAGCCTGGGAACCAGGACTCCTGGGTTCTATCCCTAGCGTTGGGAGGGGAGTGGAGTCAGTGGTTAGAGCTGGAGACTGGGAGTCAAGCCTCAAGGGCTCTGTTCCCAACAGGAGAAACCCAGAGCCAACCTTTCTTCCTGATTTGGATGGCTTTGCAGTTTAAATTGTTTTTGGAAAATGAATCTGGTAAGCAACAAAGTAGTGAATTATTGTGTGACCATGAGGCATTAGTTGGTAGATCTCCCACTAAGCATAATAGCAACTGGACTTCTAGTGTCAGGGTTTTCCTGAGAGCTAGAGAAAGGAGGATATTCCTGATACCTTGGGGTAGACGCGAGGGGAAGAATGGGGCCTGTGAAAATGCAAAGCGATAAACTGGAAGTAGAAGAAAATTAATTATCTCCTGCAGTGATGCTGGAACAATTTTTATAGTGGGGATGCCGAGAGCTATTGAACCCAACTGTAAACCCTGTATGTGATGAAAACCGCTTCGAGTCAGGGGGTGTGGCATTACCCCACCATCCCTAGTTCCAGCCCCTATGCTCTGCTGTGTAGCGCAAAATTAACTTGTGGAGTTCCCTGCTACAGGATGCTACCAATGCACAGTGCTTGGGTAGGAGTTAGAAAAAAGTTAAGATTGTTTTTTTAATACAAAACCTCATCCTCATGCTTCAGAGCCGATCACTGGCTAATGGTCAGGAAGGCACCCAATTCGAGTGCACTGTTAGGTCCGTTTCCTCCGTGCTATCCAGCAGAGAATATGAATCTAGACTGGCCCAGTGGTCTGCTCTGGTGCAGCAAGGAAGGGGGTGGTGGGGACACCGCACTCAACAGACCTTTGATCATTTCTGCTTTGGCATCTTCAGGAACAGAATTCAGTCTGTGCCCAGTCCCAGTACTAATGCAGGGGAAGGGGTGTCTTGCCATTGTCAAAGTAGACCAAGCACCTATTGTCTTCTCCTCAATGTGCGGGTGGAAGGGAAGATCCTGCAGGCTGTGGGGCTATGCTGAGGCAGCTAGGGGGAGGCCAGAGATGGCAGGTGAGGTGTTCCTCTGAGTTGGGGTGCTGAGGTGCCAACTGGGGATCAGGGCCCCGTTGTGCTGACCGCTATGTGGGCAAGCCATAGAGAGTCCCTGCCTCAAAGACCTTACAGTGCAGGGCTGGATCCCTAGCTGGGGTAAATTGGCTGTAACTCCACTGGAGTCAGTGGGGCCAGATCCTCAGCTGGCATAAATCGGCGTTGCTCCACTAACTTCATTGTAGTGTTATGGAAAGCCCCCTGGAGCGCGGGGTGTCTGTCTGTCTGTCAGAGCTCTGGTGCATGGGCTATGTCCTCCCCGATCTCATTCTCAGCCCACTCAAAGGGGAAAGCAGGTGGGGTGTGAGTTGAAAAGGGATGTGTGTTGCTCATAAAACACAGGATTGTCCGGTCATTGTTGGAAGTGGCAAGTTCCTCCATGTCACTGTACCGGAGTCAGTTTGGACTTCGATTGTGTGGCAAGATTCCTTGCAGCACTGTCCTAGCCAGGGAGGGCTGGGGTTGTGGTGAGCTTCCTTGGTGCAGTGTCATAGCTGGGAAGGGGTCAGCGGTGTGGTAAGCTTCTTCACTGTGGTGACCTGCCTCTCAGAGCTCAGGCTGTATCTGGGAGTGCTGGGTGAGGCAGGTCTCTCTCCGGCCTGAGGAGACCGTATCTGGGGGCAGGGCTGGCGCTTCCATTTAGGCGCCCTAGGCAATCGCCTAAGGCGCCAGGATTACTGGGGGGTGGCATTTTGCCGGGGAGGGCGGCAGGCGGCTCCGGTTGACCTGCCACGGTCGTGCCTGCGCGAGACCAGCGCACAGGGTGGCGAAATGGCTGTGCGCCTAGGGCGTGTTGTGTGTGTCTTGTGTCACTTTGTGTAACAAGCCCCGGGCAAAGGTGTCTGTTGGGCATGCGGGACCAGCTTACCTCTTGGAAAATTGTAATATAGCTAAAGCTATTCTCACTAGAGTGCTTCCCTTCCCTCATCTCTGCCCCTCCCTGCCTCAGCAGGACAGACAGATGGACAGCATTGCTGTGCTGTGCTCCGGACTGCTGCCCATGCCGGGGGAGTTAGAGTAGTCAAGGTCATGCTCCAGGGCAGGAGCTGGGCCCTGGGGCAGGGTCAGGAAGGGGATTCCTCAACTGCCCCTGCAGCACATTCAGCCAGTAGCATGGATGATTCGGAAGCATTAGATGTTGACTGGTGCTGGTGGCAGGGTGCTGGGCTGACATGATGTAGCAAATATCTTCATCCCCACCCCCATGCTCTATTGTCTCTTAACAATGCTGCAGGAGGGGCAGCTACAGGACTCGAGTGGCTTGGTGTGCTTCCTCCTAGCAGTGGCCTGGGTAGATTCTACATATAGGGGGAAATAGAGGCACAGCACAGACAGGGGGAGTAACATACCCTGAGATCACCCAGCAAATCAGTGTCAGAGCCAGGAATAGAATCCAGTACTCAAGGCACCAAGTGCTTTTGCTGTAACCACTGGACCCCACTCCCCTGTCAGAGCTGGGGGTAGAACCCAGGAGTCCTGGCTCTCTGGCCCTGCTGCTTGAACCACCAGACCCCACTCCCTTCTCAGATCTGGTGGTAAAACCCACGAGTCCTGACTTCCAGCCCCCCTGCTCTAATCACCAGGCCCCACTCCCCTTCCAGAGCTGGGGGTAGAACCCAGGAGTCCTGATTCCTCCCACTCCTGAGCTCTAAACCCCACCCCCCTCAAGATGCCCTGTATTTTCAGTGCCCTGGATGTGCTATCTTGCTGATTTCACAGCTTGGCCTATGCAGCCTTGGGAGCTTTTTGCATCTCCGACCAGGTATCGCTTGGACCCCTAAAGGTCTTGTTCTGGAGGCTGGCATTACTGGTCCCTTCTGCAGCTGCCAGGGCTATGGGGTTCCTGCTGGGCTGGTACATCTCTGCCCCCCATCCCGGCCCCTCTTTCAGCTCCGGCTTTGTCAGCTATTTACTGATTAAATGAAAAGATTTTGCTCTTTCTTCCCCCCCCCCTCGATTTAATTAAATCGACTTCACGTTTGCGGAACCGCTGTCAAAAAGCCCGGCAGCGTCTTCCAGCCGGGGATTAATGGGGCGAGCAGCCAGCAGCCAATGACAGGCGTCTGCTTTGCATAGTGATGAGATCCTCTGGTGGGGTGGGCGTGAGCTGATCTGGAGACTGTTCCTTGGACCTGGCTTTGAGGGAAGGCGGGGCAGGGAGGGCAGTGGAGCTGCGTGGCCCTGGGGACACGGCTGCAGTCAGATCAGGATGCGGAGCGCTGGGTGAATTCGTCCCGGTGTAGACACAAGCTGCGTGCCTTGGTGCTGATAACGCTGCTCCAGTGGTGGGGTAATGGGCCGTCAAGTCCTGCTGTCACCCCAAGACTGTCTGGGCTCCGATGGGGAGGGAATGAGTCAGCCAGAGAGCAGGTGGCCTGGTCTTCCGTGTCTTCCATACACACCCCTCTGCCCCTCCCATCTTGACTGTGTGTCAGTGGCGTGGTGAGCTGCCTCCGAGCAGTGCCAGCTAGACCCCAGGGCCAGGGCTGGGCCCAACCTCACACAGGGCACTTCTTTGGCCCCACCCCATGCCATGACCCCCACCCCCTCTTGTGTTGGGCAGGGGTCATACATTCAACCGTCCTATTTGTCCCCATTTCTTTGGTCTTTATCTTCTGGCTGGGCTGGAGTCCTTCCTGAGATTGGGAGGCTCCTTCCTCCCTCCGAGAAGGTTGGGAGTTTTTCAACAATTTCCGCCCCCCCCCCCCGGGGAAACGCTGATGCATCAAAATTCAAATTTTTTGTGGGAAAGTTTCTTTAGTTTTGACAAATTTCCTGAATTTTTTTTT
>NW_027426957.1:0-1305 GCF_003597395.2 Chelonoidis abingdonii
ATGAGGGTACCCATAGCAGTGCCACTGACTTGAAGGTATACATTGTCCCCAAATGTGAAATAGTTGTGGGTGAGGACAAAGTCGCAAAGTTCAGCCACCAGGTTTGGCATGTAACACAAAACTGGGGGGGCGGTTGGGGAAATTCAAGGGGAATGTACACCCCGTAGGGAAATCACTGGTACCGGGGGGATGGGAGAGAGGGCTCCCAAGCACAGGCGTGCCTCCTCCCCCCTTCCTCTCTCCCCCTCACCCTCCTGAGGTGCTCCAACAGTCTGCCAGCCATTGCTCTCTATTGCCTTAGGCAGAAGCAGCGGCAGGCAGCTGGCAGCACAAGCAGGGAAAGGCACCAGCTGTTTTTTTTCAGGCAGGGAAGTTCCGGGGTGGGGGTGGAGGGTTGGGGGGTGACACTCTGGGATGAGGGAGCCTGAGCCCGTTTCAGGCAGGGCCAGGGGAGAAACCCAGCTCCAAATATTGGTGGAGCACAGCCCCTAGCCTTGAATATTCCTGGTGCTCAGGCACCTTGAGCCCATATAACCTGCCGCCCCTGCAGGGGTGGGGGCACCAGCTAAGAGGGGCATGTGACCTCCCCATGTGACCCTCCATGTGACTCCTCACCGCCTTGCACCTAGCCTGGGGCCCCCATGCTCTTCCTGTCCCGTCCCCCCCCGGTAACATGTGATGGATGTGGGGAGGGGAGCTCTATCCTCCTCCTGCTGCAATGGAGACAGGGCTGGGAGGGGAAAGCCTGGTGGGGCAGTACAGCCACCAGAGAAGCTGCTGGTGTTCTGCTCCTTTCCCCGCTGCTGCCCCTGCCAGCGGGAAAGGAGCAGAACTCCCAGCCCTCTCCTCCAGCCAGGCTGCTTCTGTATCTTTCCGGTACGCAGGGGTGGTTCCAGGCCCCAGCACACCAAGCACATGCTTGGGGAAGCATGCTGCGGAGGGCACTTTGCCGGCCGCCGGGAGGGTGGCAGGCAGGCTGCCTTTGGCGGCATGCCTGCAGAGGGTCCGCTGGTCCCGTGGCTCCAGTGGACCTCCTGCAGGCATGCCTGCGGCGGGTCTGCTGGTCCCGTGGCTCCAGTGGACCTCCTGCAGGCATGCCTGCGACAGGTCTGCTGGTCCCGCAGCTTCGGTGGAGCTGCGGGACCAGCGGACCCTCCACAGGCACGCCTCCGGGAGGTCCACCGAAGCCGCGGGACCAGCAGACCCTCTGCAGGCACGCCTCCGGGAAGTCCACCGAAGCCACGGGACCAGCAGACCCTCTGCAGGCATGCCTGCGGGAGGTCCACCGGAGCCGTGAGACCGGCG
>NW_027426958.1:0-2294 GCF_003597395.2 Chelonoidis abingdonii
TTTTTTCTTTTCTGCCACTTCCACCCATCTGGCTCCAATCTCCCCCACCTTGGTTACAGTTTTGGGCTTCCCATCTAGGATGTACCATTCTATTTCCTCAGGAACACCCTCTAAGAACTTCTCCATTTGCATTAGGAAGGACAGCTCTTCTAGAGAGTTAGCACTTGCTCCTGATATCCAGGCATCCCAATTCTTTCCAATGTGGTAGGTGTGTCGGGTAAATGACACATCTGGTTTCCACCTTAGGGCTCTGAACTACCGACGAGCATGCTCAGGTGTTAGCCCCATTCTGATTCTGGCCTTGGTTTGAAAAAGTTTATAATCATTCATGTGTTCCTTACGCATTTCAGTCGCCACTTCTGCTAAGGGTCCACTGAACTGTGGCCTCAGCTCTACCATGTACTGGTCTGTAGGGATGCTGCAGCCATGGCAAGCCCTTTCGAAATTTTCTAAGAAGGCCTCAGTATCATCACCTGCCTTGTAGGTGGGGAATTTTATGGGATGGGAAACACTACCTGGAGAAGAGTTGTTAGGGTTGGCTGGCACATCCTGCTTAGCCTTTGCTAATTCCAGGGGATTCTTGTGGGCCTCCCTCTGTATCTCCACAGCACTCTGGTGGGCAGCCTCTTCTCTGGCCATCTGTCTGTCATGTTCCTTTTGGCTCTCCTCAGCCTGGAGTCTGGCCAACTCTATTTGTTGCTGTATGTTTCTTTTCCCCTTGCCTGACATTTTCCCCTGTTCTACCTGAGCTATCTTGCTTTGCGAGGGAAAAAAAAAAAACCACAGAGCATTTAACTGGACTTCTCAGAATGAGAAGAAACCAGAAAAACTGGTTTGTAACTTGTCTTTTGCAAACTGTTAATTACCCTCCAGCTAAGCCCAGGTGGAATCCTTTCTAACAAAGCCTTGTTAGAAAAACCTTTATCTGTTTGCATTCAGGGTATCTCTCCTTCACTGCTTCCTCAGGATCTCAAAGGAGGAAAAAAAATCTGGCTTTTGGTTCCTAAAAAATCCCTCACCACTGCTCACCATGTCAAGGTTCCTTCCCCACTTTGAACTTTAGGGTACAGATGTGGGGACCTGCATGGACACTTCTAAGCTTAATTACTAGCTTAGATCTGGTATCGCTGCCACCACCCCCAAGGACCCCCTTTTTCCCTGGGTAGTCTTGAAGGACTTCACCAATTCCCTGGTGAACACAGATCCAAACCCCTTGGATCTTAAAACAAGAAGAAATTAACCATCCCCCCTCCTTTCCCCGCACCAATCCCTGGTAAGTCCAGATCCAATCCCTTTGGATCTAAAAAACAAGGAAAAATCAATCAGGTATTAAGAAAAAAGGCTTTTAATTAAAGAAAAAGGTAAAAGAAAACCCTCTGGGAGAGATTAGCATATCAGCTACTCTCACAGACAACAGATTCAAAAGACAGAGGATGTTCCCCTGGGCATAAATTTAGTTACACACAAAAAAAAAATACTCAATACCCAATTTGATTCTACCTCAATTTGCATAACACAGGCTACAAAGAAATAAACATAAACCCATTTATTCCTTTCCAAAACTTACTACTCTGATCAGAGACTGATTCCTTGATCTTTTTCACTCCAGCTGAAACTGAAACTCTCTAACAAAGGAAAAATTTCCCTCCTTCCTTTTGAAACGTCTTGTTCCCCCATTGTTTCCTCTGGTCAGGCGTTAGCTAGGATAGGTGAAGTTTTTAACCCTTTACAGGTAAAGGAGGGATTAACCGTTAGCCATCTGTTTATGACAACACCACACAACAAAAACACTAACCCAGGAACCAATCCCTGCAACAAACCCTGTTGCCAACGCTGTCCACATATCTATTCAAGGGCACACCATCAGTAGACCTAACCAAAATCAGCACACCATCAGGGGCTACATTCACCTGCCACATCTACAAATAGTGATATATGACATCACGTGCTAGAAGCCCGTCTGCCATGTATCTGGCCAAAAGGAATAAATGGACACCAATCAGACATCAAGAATTGTGAACAATTCAAAAAACAGTAGGAGAACACTTCAATCTCCCTGGATACTCAATAATAGACTTAAAAGTGCAACAACGAGACTTCCAGAGGGAAAACTGCAGACTGAATTAATTTGCAAACTGGACACACTATCAAATGGCCTGTAATAAAGACTGGGAGTGGATTGAGTCACTACAAAAAACTAATTCTCTCTGTGGATACTCACACGCTTTCTTGTCAACTGTGGAATGGGCCAACCTTGATACACTGGCCTTCTTTTAGCAATTAAAAATATTTTT
>NW_027426959.1:0-1091 GCF_003597395.2 Chelonoidis abingdonii
TATATCTTTCATCATCCTAGGTATCTTAATCAAGTTTGTAATTTTTTTTCCTTCCCAAACTAATTAACCCAGCGTTTCAAATCTTTAAACCCAATTCTGTGAACAATTATTCATGTGCATATAGCTATTCTCATTTGAAATCCCATTGGACTGTATATAGGAATAACGACTTGCACAACTGAACACAGTATTTTGCATGTGAAACCCACTCAGCATTTTTATTACTCTTTTCTGGACATTTCCCCTTTCTGTTATCTTTCTTGAACAGATGCAGCCAAAGTTGGGCACCAAAATTAGTCCAATGAATTATAATGCATCATTCTGTTTTGATATCTTTGGCATTGGCATCGTTTTAGAAGAGAATTATTTAATGTAACGCTAAGGCTATGTTTACACTACGAAATTAGGTCAATTTTATAGAAGTCAATTTTTAGAAATCGATTTTATACAGTCGATTGCGTAAGTCTACACTAAGTGCACTAAGTCGATGCAGTACGTCCTCACTACTATGGCTAGCATCGACTCACAGAGCTATCCCACAGTTCCTGCAGTCTCCGCTGCCCATTGAAATTCTGGGTTAAGTTCCCAACGCCTGATGAGGCAAAAACATTGTTGCAGGTGTTTTTGGGTACATGTCATTAGACTCCCCTCCCGTCCTCCCTCCGTGAAAGCAATGGTAGACAATCATTTCAAGCCTTTTTTCCTGGGTTACCTGTGCAGACACCATACCACAGCAAGCATGGAGCCCGCTCAGCTCACCGTCACCGTACGTTTCCTGAGTGCTGCTGGCAGATGCGATACTGCATTGCTATACAGCAGCAGCTCCTTGTCTTCACGGCAGATGGTGCAGTAGGACTGATAGCCATTGTATGTCTCCTAGGTGCTCCTAGCAGACCTTGGTGAGATCAATATGGGGCACCTGGACAGATATGGCTATCTCATCTTAGAGCACCAAATGGGAGCCAGAGACTCCAGGTCATTCTCTTCTTTAAGTTTCGGCTCATGGAGTTTCAGTCCTGCCTGGAATATCATGCGAGCTGGAGGTTTCTGCCTCAGGCTGCTCTCCCAGCCGGCAGCACCGTGCGGTTGCA
>NW_027426960.1:0-2184 GCF_003597395.2 Chelonoidis abingdonii
GGGGGGTGGGAGGGCAGGGGGAGGGGCACAAAAGGGGAGAGGGGAGACAGTGGGGACCAGGCAGCATCACAGCAGGAGGGCAGGGGCCTGCGTGTGCCAGGTGGGCACTTCAGGAGCTGCCAACCCCCTCCTACCCCGCATGGGTCCACAGGAGAAGGGGGAGGATATTGCCCACCAGCGTGTCCTGGGTTTACCCCACCTGCCCAGCACACCCTGCCCTAGCCTGCCCATTGCATGGCTGGGATCCTGAGTCGGGCCACCCACCTCAGCATGGCTCCCGACATGGCCCTGCCTTAGCTTTGGCCAGGCCCAGGTCCTGGGTAACAGGGCAGGGGAAGGAGGAGATGCAGCTGCCCCACCCACATGTCTATCACCTTGGATTCAGGCCCAGGTGCTGAGAAGCCAAGCTGCAGCCCCAGCCCAGGATTCCTGGGTTTGCATCTGGCTCCGCTGGCAGTTAAAAAAAAAAGAAGCAAGTTCCTCGCCTTTGGGAAACCCATCAAATTGTGACCCCGGTGTGAGCGATGCAGTGATCCTGCCTGGGGCTGCAAAGAGCCTGAGCCCATCATTGGGAGGGGTGTGAACAGCCCAATGTGTAACTGACATGCTGCCCGAGTCTGCTGAGAGCCTGAGCCCATTGCTGGGAGGGGTATAAATGGCCCAGTGTGTAACTGACACATTACCTGAGTCTGTACAGGACCTGAACCCATCACTGGGAGTGGTGTGAACAGCCCTGTGTGTAACTGACACACTGCCTGAGTCTGCCCAGAGCCTGAGCCCATGGCTGCAAGGGATGTGAACAGCCCAGTGTGTAACTGACATGCTGCCCGAGTCTGCTGAGAGCCTGAGCCCATTGCTGGGAGGGGTATAAATGGCCCAGTGTGTAATTGACACATTACCTGAGTCTGTACAGGACCTGAACCCATCACTGGGAGTGGTGTGAACAGCCCTGTGTGTAACTGACATGCTGCCTGAGTCTGCCCAGAGCCTGAGCCCATGGCTGCAAGGGATGTGAACAGCCCTATGTGTAACTGACACACTGCCTGAATCTGCACAGAGCCTGAGCTGATCGCGCTGAGAAGGGTATCACTGTGGAGTGTAAACTCCAGTGTCCTAGGGACATCTCCCCCACCCCGTGCCTGCCCCCTGTTTCTCCAGCCTGTGCCTCTCCTCCCACCCTCCCCACACTGAGCAGGCAGGCACACACTGGCAAGGGGTGTTCTGGGTGCATGGGGCAGGCACCAAAGGTCATGGGGGGGTCAGGCATCAAATAGCATCAATAACTGCGGCTGGTCTTCTCCCCCCCAAAAGGGATCCCCTCTTCTTTGACTGCTCCCCCGACCCCTGGAGGGAAGGGTTCTTCATGGTACACCCCCCCCCCAGCATGGGAAGGGTTAACTCCCCCTCATCTCCTTTGGGGGCGATGGGGGGGTGCAAGGCCAGGCTGTTGTGCTCCCCAGGGGGAGGAGGGCAGGCAGGTGTGTGCCCGGGACAGCGGAGGACAGGCCAGGCTTGGTGTGCAGATCTGGGCAGGATGATGAAGGGCCTGTCCCCAGGGAAGAGAAAGAGCTGAGCCTGCAACACCAGGGGTCACCCTGCAAGGGAGGGCAGGAGAGAGATGGGGGACAGAGAGAGAGGGAAAGGGGTGGGGATAGAGGGGCCCCTTGGCTATGTTCTGGGCAGGCTGGGTCCTACTGTTCCCCCCTTCCCTTGTTACTTGGGGCAAAATGGTTTCTCTGTGTCCCTGTGTAGGGAGGTTGTGGGGAGGGGGCCCAGAGACAAGATCTGGGGGCCCAGAGGCTGGGGGGAGCACAGAGATAGGATCGGGAGAGCCCAGAAACTGGAGGAGGGGCAATGAATCACGGAGGCAGTTGGAGGTGGGCAGTGTTGGGGCTCAGCTGCCTGGTTATGGGAGGAAGGGCCCAGCTGGATCGTGTGGGGGGTGCGTTGTAAGGTGAGTGGCACCTCTAAGGTTTCGGAAGGTCTGACAGGGCTGTGGGGCATTAAACATTCATGCTGGTAACCTGACCCCCTGCATTGTCTGCACAGCCGCTGGCATGGGTCACCTTACAGATTTCAGCTCTGCCAGCTTGCCCACAGCGCTGCGAGCTTCCCCACAGCAGTGCCAGCCTGCCCACGGCGCTGTGAGCTTCCCCACAGCAGTGCCAGCCTGCCCACAGTGCT
>NW_027426961.1:0-1228 GCF_003597395.2 Chelonoidis abingdonii
AAGTTCCAAAAGTTGACTGTGTGCTGTGTGAAGAAGAACTTCCTTTTATTGGTTTTAAACCTGCTGCCCATTAATTTCATTTGGTGGACCATAGTTCTTATATTATGGGAACAAGTACATAACTTTTCCTTATTCACTTTCTCCACATCACTCATGATTTTATATACCTCTATCATATCCCCCCTTAATCTTGTGGAAGAAAATGCAGTCTTCACTCTTAGGTTGTTTGCAACATGTCAGAGACAGTTTATTCTCAAGCAATTTCAAGGAGGAGAGTGCACATGGACAGGGATTCCCCCTTCCTAGGCAAGTCTCTGCCACATAAACAATTAGGGCAAGCATTTTTACATTTTGTTGCTTACAATAATGATCAACAGTCACATCTTGTTTATACATATTCCTTCCTGATATCTTACTTTTCTCAATAGTTCCTGCTACAGTCTGTGTTCCATTCTTATCTAACACAAGGTCAAAAAACATTTCTTACAGTTTTCCCACTCACTTCCCACTCTCCCAGGCCCTGCCTTAGAGTCTCACATTATTAGTGTTAGAGTTAGCTTGACTCTTGCTCTATTCTGCTGAAAACTAAGATGTCTGCATCCAAGTTCCCTTTATCCCTTTTTCCACTTCCATGGTTTCCTCTTTTCCAAGCTGAAAAGTCGTAGCCTCTTTAATCTCTCCTCATATGGGACCCATTCCAAAACCCTAATCATTTTAGTTGCCCTTCTCTGAACCTTTTTAATGCCAGTATATCTTTTCTGAGATGAGGAGACCACATCTGTATGAAGTATTCAAGATGTGGGCATACCATGGATTTATATAAGGGCAATAAGATATTCTTCATCTTATTCTCTAACCCCTTTTCAATGATTCCTAACATCCTGTTTGCTTTTTTGACTGCCGCTGCACACTGCGTGGACGTCTTCAGAGAACTGTACACGATTACTTTTTCCTGATTAGTTGTAGCTAAATTAGCCCCCCTCATATTGTGTGTATAGCTGGGGTTGTTTTTCCCAATGTGCATTACTTTACATTTATCCACATTAAATTCCATTTGCCATTTTGTTGCCCAATCACTTAGTTTTGTGAGATCCTTTTGAAGTTCATCACAGTCTGCTTTGGTCTTAATTATCCTGAGTCATTTAGTATCATCCGTAAACTTTGCCACCTCACTTTTTACCCCTTTCTCCAGATCATTTATGAATAAGTTGAATAGGATTGGTCCTAG
>NW_027426962.1:0-1765 GCF_003597395.2 Chelonoidis abingdonii
CAGGCCCTATGGATGCCAGTCCATACATTTCAGACTTCCCATAGAAAACGTCACTAGTTTTGGTTTGGAGAGAAGAAAATGGAAGTGGTTAGAGTTGATCTGTAGAGTGCATATGATTCCTTTGGTCTCGCCATTTGTCTAATCCGGGTGAAAATGAAGCAGTGGGGCTGAATGAATCGTTTGTATTGATTTGTTCATTCGATAGATGACACCTCCTTTTTCTATCTGAATGTCTGATGATCTTTTCAATCGTATTTGTTATTCCACATGATTCTGTTGGGGTACACTGTGCATTTAGAGACAGCCTTTCAGGCTCCACAGTCGAGGCCAGATGTCCGGAAGGGTCCGGCTCTCATTTAAGCCCCACAATGAGTGAGCAACCTTTCAAAAGTTCTCAGGATATTTTCAGAAGTTGTTCTCAAAAGTGTGTTTCTCAGAACTAGTGACCAACCTTTCAAAAGTTCTCAGGGTTAGAAAGTCAGTGTTGCAACAGCAGAGATGCCAAGTCATGTAACTTTTTCTTGCTTCTTTTGGTATTTGCTCTTCTATGGTAATGCTAGACCTCCTATATGCACACAATTATTTTAGAACCTCTTCAGGAAGTTCAGAGATAATTCCTTTCTCTGTGGAATATAAAGAAGGGCCTTGAACAGGGTGTCCTACCACGCTTGCATGCCCTAACCACCACCAGTGAAGTCTTTCTTGCTTTCTATCTGGCCTAATGCGTATTTTATTATTTAGACACAAGAGAATAACTTCAACAGGAGAGAGTACAAGAATAGCCCATAGTTTGGTGGTTAAATCATCACTCTGGTAGTTAGACTGAGACTTTGTAGTTAGAAAGTTTTTTCCTACTATCTAACTTAAATCTCCTAAATGGCTACAGATTAAGCCCATTACTTCTTCACCTGCCTGTAGTGCATATGGAGAACCATTGATCCCCATCCTCTTTATAAGCCTATAAGATATTTGTAGACCCCTACCAGTCTGGTTTTAGCAAGACTATACATGCCAAAGTTCTCTGGGGGTTTTTTTGTTTTTTTTTTTGCTAGGTTTTGTTTTTTTGTTTTTTCCACTTTTCCGCCTAGGTCAGGTTTGAAACCTTTCATCACTGTTTTTGCTCTCGTCTGGACTCTCTCCAATTTGTCCTCATCCTTCCCAGCTACCTGGTAGTTCAGTGTGACTTTACCTAGTCTGCTCTTTTCCTCAACCTGCTCCCTTTCCCCATTTCCTTGCTAGACTCTGCAAACTTTGTAACCAGATAAGCCCTGAACCTGTCCATGTCTTCAGTTTACCAAACCCTACAGCCCCTCTCTCCTGCTTCAAATCCCTTCTCAAAACCCATCACTGCAAAACAAACAAATGAACACACACAGCAACATTAAAGGATTATAAACTGATCCGTAGAGAGGAGAAAAAAAAACAATATCAGCATGAAAGGAGTCTGATGCACCATCCTGGTTGCCCCATCTCAAAAAAGATATAAAGGTACAGCGAAGGGCAACAAGAATAATTAAGGGTAACACAAGAACTATGGGACACTCAATGAAATTAACAGGCAATAGGTTGAAAACAAACATAAGGAAGTATTTCTTCACACAATGAATAGTCAACCTGTGGAACTTGTTGCCAGGGGATGTTGTGAAGGCCAAAAGTATAACTGCGTTCACAAAGGATTTAGTTAATTCCTGGAGGTGAGGTTCATCAATGGCTATTAGCCAAGATGATCAGGGATGCAACACAATGCTCTGGGTATCCCTAAGCA